>NC_092425.1:20131972-20282930 GCF_036169615.1 Heliangelus exortis | reverse complement strand
CTCACTGGAATACAAGTTTCATAAGTTGATCGCTCACTGAAGTACTGAAATATAGTATCTTATTATACTCTTCACTACAGAAACCTTTGAATTCAAAGTTTTAACAGTAAGTTCTAAAGGTCAGCTAAATCTCACAGATTTTCACAATTGTGGGACTTCATTTGAATTACTGAATTTTGTGAATTAGCTTGTTATTTGGTATAATCATAGGAAAACACATGATAAATAATTAAATTAATTATATTTCAAATATATTTTAATATATTTACTATTATTGTTTAATTAATTAAATTAATTAAAATTTTATGAATTTTAATACAAATTTTTATTTACGATGAACTCTATTAAAAGTAGGAGAAAATTTTCGGTAGTATATGCTGTCAAATTTGAGATCACCCCCAAACTGAGTTCAACAAAGAACATATTTTTATGAAGTTAATATAGTAGAGTACAGTTTCAAAAATAACCTTATTGAAAAAACAATTATGACAATAATCTTGAGCATTTTAGTAATGAGAGGTTGGTGACTACTGATAATAAAAAACATACAGTTTACAATCAATTGAAATAATCACAATAGAATTTTTTTGGTAGAATTGTGAAACTGACAAGCTTGGAACAGTTACTTAAACAAAGAGTCAAAACAGATCATAGAACAATACCATGGTCATTATCAGCAACTAAATCTTGCAATTCTACATGGTATGACTGCAAATTTATCCTAAACAAGCTTGGACGAACATCTATCACCTACATTAGCTTGGAAAATTTAAGTACAGATTTTCTTCCTCAGGTAGTAGTCTTCACTACAATGTAAAAATAAAAACCAAAACAAAATAATTCTGAAAATCTTGAACATACTACTTATAAACTTTCAGTAAATCTCCCGAGTTATGCAAAACCATGGAGTAACAGAGATACTATGACTGAAATTAGTTTTCAGCATATGAGGTAACACTATGCCTGCAATCTAAAATAATTGAATTCACAGCTTAGTTGATTTGATGTAGCATTTTAACACCATTTTGGAGGTTTAAGAATTTCCAGAGCTACAACCCTCCAGGTATTTTGATCACTAGCACACAAGCATGTAACATACTTTGTGTTCAAGGGGAACCTTAATCCAGGATGCAAAGCTGGTGCTGAATTATAATCACCTTCAAAAAGATTGCAAGCCTGTGGGTATTAAGCTTTGCATTCACCAAGCTCAACCAAAAAGATTTATGCAATCTACTCTGGGACCTGACACTTATTCATACAGCAGATCTGATAAGTGCATTCTGAGACCTTGAAGTTTATTCTCATCAGAAGTTTTACATTTAAGGACTCAACCAGTAGACCTTTTTAGTACTGATCAAAAGTGCTTCATTATCAGCTCAAACACAAGCACTATTCAAACACATAATGAAGAAAAAAAGGAAAAGGAAAGTGAAAAGACAGAGAAAAGGGAATAAAAAAGAAAAAATTAGAAAGGCTAAACCTTATATTAAAAAAAAAAGAAGTGAATTTTGAAAGCCTAAAATGTGTTCAGATGTTTTAGGTAGCAGTCAAGTTTTTCTTTGCTTTTCCTTACCTGGAAATAGTTTGCCAGATAATGCTTGCTTTCTAGTATCACAGTATATAAATGACAGGAGACATCTGAATCAAAAGACAACAATAAACTATATTTTTCTTAACTTTATGGCACCCATATTGTATTGTCCAAACAAAACAAAGAACAATATCATGATTAAATTAAACCAAAGAATTTTACTGTGCATTTTCATTTGATCATTCATTCAACTATTAACGAAGATGTTGAACAGGACTGGAACCAAAATTGACCCCTGGGGTACACCTGAGGTTGCTGGCCTCCAACTAGACTTTGTTTCATGAGTCACAACACTTAGGCCCTACCAGTCAGTCCATATTTCAGTCCATCTCACTGTCTTTTCACCCAGCCCACAATTAAAAAGATTCTCTATGAAAATGTTACAGGATACAGAGTTGAAAGCCTTACTTGAAGCTGAAATACACAATGTCCACTGCTCTCCCCTCATGCCCCAAGCTGGTCACTTCATCAAAGAAAGTTATCAGGGAGATAATGACTGACTTCAACCCTCTTCAACACAGGGCATGTCTTTTTCTAGACCTACCCCCTGCTGCTCTTGAAAAGGATTTCAGAAGGCTGTTTTCCCTAGCAAAGACTGAGGCAAGGGGCGAACTCAGTACCTCAGCATATTCCATGCTCCGTACCATGAGCACCTCTGCCCAAGTCAGCAACAAGCTTGTGTTTTCTCTTTTTCATTTTGCTGCTTATGAACCTATAGAAGCCTTTTTCATTGCATTAGACATCCCTCACCATATTCAACTCCAGCATGAATAACTCTGATATTTCAGGTTTAATAAATTTAAATATCATAGGTATATCTATCTAGTGCAGAACTACAGAATTTTTTTCCTTGTGGTCACATCAAACAAGAAAAATTCTGTAGAAATGTGGACTGACTCATCCAACTTACACAGCTGATCATATGTGCAAATTCCCCTGTGAGTACTTTTTAGATAGATCTGAAAACTCTGTTCGAAAAGCAAAATAAATCTATTGCTAAGGTAAGACATATATCATGGGAAGTTTCCACTGCTCTGAGCCATAAACTCAGGATGCTGATTTATTTTAAGTGAAGTCTTGAGTTTTTCTGCTACCTCTTAAACTTCAATTTTCCCAAAGCAAAAGTAATTTCTCACCCCTGCCTTCATGAATTTATGTTGCTTTTTATGAGAGAAGAAAATCTGTGAGTAATATCAGCTAATTTTTAGGGATGGAGAATACCATTTTTATGGTAACTGTAGAAGTGTCTGCTAAGAGCACAAGAATTGTAAACTACCAAATGGCAATCTTACATAACAATGCAGGACAGTAACCATCAAATTAGCTCAATAATCTAATTCAGTCTTCAAGTTCAAATATTCATTATTTCTGTCAAGTGCTTATTTTGAAAGATACATATTCTCCTCTTTGATCTTCAGTGCTTGCATTTTGTGCTTTATTGCTTTGGAGTTTGGTGAAGAATGGTATTTGTTACTGCAGTATTGAGGGTGGCCATTTGGAGGAAATACCTTGTGATTAATAACCCCGTAACTTAGTCCTATGCAGTATTAACTACAGGTTTATATATTTGTCTCTCTTAAAAAAGGGTTTGTCGTTCAAAAGGTTACTACAGGTTAATAAAACAACTCAGTAGCTGGTGTGTAATACCTTATGTTACATTTAAATATGGCAGTCTGATTGGTTTTGAGCTTTATCTGGAGTTATTTTGGGAGCCTAACAAAATATATGGCTACTACTGGCAGGCCAAAATGACTATTTTGTCACCACAGTAATGTGTTGTATACCAATATCAATTACAAATGCCACTTAAATACAACATTTTTTCTGCTCAAAGTTGAATAATTACAATGATATTCAATTAGCACCTCTACCATTATTCTAACATGTCAGATTTGAAATGTGACAATTAGGGGAAAATACACGGGGGAAATAATGTGAAAAGAACAATAATATCTGAACAAATAACTTAAAAATAGAAAGGAAAAAGCTTAACCAAAATGCAGAAACTGTGAAAAAAAGACCTGCTCCTGCCAATCTCCACTACCAGGAAAAAAAAAAAGTCAGATCCATCTTACTTTGCATGCTTTTTGAAACATTCAGAAATGAAAAAAATCACCCCTCTGACTGGTGATGTCTCTCATATTTACATTCTTGGAGTGTATTCCTGCTCGCCAACCAAATATACAATCTCCTTTTAGATTAATTTAAGTCTTACCTTGTGAGTTAAATGCAAATTTGAGCTGTGTGGGCTTTTTCATTGAATGTTTTATGTTTCTGAAAACACATTCAAGGACTGTATCTTATTAATTTCCAAAAAGGCATGGTGTGGAACAAACATGCATTTTCTACTGCTAAATCTTTATTTGCAACTGGTGACTTCTGTTCAATTATTTGATGAAATTATCTCATTTGTGACAACAACAAAGTACATCTTGATTAGTGTACCTTAAGGATCAATTATTTACTAGTTATATAAAAGTTGCCTTTTGCCAGTCACTGATGGAGATAAGAAAAAGATTTGAAGGGACAAACAAATTTTCCTTCAGTTTAGTGAGACTACGGCTCCAAAGGAGCTCCTGAACCAAGTAATCAACTTACTTTCATTAAAAATGAACATTGTTCCTCTATTCCAACTTCTGCATTAGAATGTTAGCATTGTATTCTGAAGGCACTCACTAAATGGCAGTACAACTCAACTTGGTAAATTTTCTGCCCTTTAAAAGTGTGCAACAGCTCAGAGGAAGATTTTAAAATACTATGGCTAATAAAAGGGCATGGAATTGTCTAGAAGCTGTAAATGAAAAAAAAATAAGTGAGGGAGAGCAGGAAGAAAAGAGAAAATGAGCCCTCCTCTCTTTGCCGAGAGAGAAAACCTGTAGACAGAAAAAGAACACAGGCACCTGCATCATATATGTTATCCTTAATTTCTGGCAAGCACCTATTTGTTTAACTTCTTAGAGGAAAACTTAGTTATATTTAAACAATATTACATTTTCAAATGAATCCACTATTTGAATAACCACATTTTCTACTAGTTGCAGGCTAATAAGCAAGTCTTCAGGGAAAAATGTTGAATCTGAGGAGACACATGCAAGATGTTATTCCAGAATGTCATATTCTAAATCTGAAAACTCACATTCAAAGGGCCAAAGTAAGCAGTTCAAAATCAGTCACACCTTAGTGTGGCTAAATTCAGCCTAAAGAACTTTAAAATTTGTTCATATGAATTTAAGTCTCCTTCCTTATTTTTCTAAAAATAACTTTAGTTTTGTTGCCTCGTTGGTTTATGCCATCCTGGAAGAGCTTCATTTAGGAAAAGAAAGTAATTATTTTACACTGAAAACACATCACAGCCAAGAATGTAAAAACTTGTCTTGAACTACAACTTACCTGAGGTCCTCAAAAGCAAACACATGAAATTATTATTTAAAAGATCTGAATATACGAAAATACAATGTTATACCATTAAAGCATCCAAGACATGCCTTTCTTTCTTTCCTGATGAAAATGAAAAAAAATCCTCTGAGATCTTTGTAAGGAGATGAGATAAAATTCATGAAGAGAGGGAAGGCAAAGGAATACCTTATTCATTCAATTCCCCAGCATATGACACCTCTTAAAAGATCCTTTGATCAAAAGAAACTATCACTGTGCTATTGAAAAGGCACATTTATCTTTTCTGTGATTACCATTTCTACATATTCTTATAGATTTGAATTTTTTGGTCTTTCCATACTAAATGTCTAATTCCTTTTGTAATTAACTTGTAGTAATACAATGAAGTATTATTTTTTTATAAAATGTACAACCATCACTAGCTATATTTCAAAGAGTAAATTAACAAATCTTCAAAGAAACAAGTGGAGCTGTAATGAAAAGAAAAAGCAAGGTGATGACTGATATTTAGAGTCCTTAAAGAAATCTAACAACATGGTGATACTATGATTTTTCCCTTTCTTTTTAAAGTGTCTTCTGTAGGATAAGGATCTTAAAAAAATAATAGTGTGAGAAGGAATACATAAAGGGGAAATAATTACTCTTTATGTTTCTGTCGGACAAGGTAAGTTTTATTAAATTTAAACTGTTGCAAGAAAGACTCAACTTAGACATTAGGAAAAATCTTTCCAAAATAATTATAGAAATGCATCATAATAATATACCTGGAGAGGCTAGAGGTCTTTAAGAGCAGGTTAGAAAAATGTTTAACATGAATGACGCAAGCAAAGCAGATTCTTCTGTTGGCAGAAGATAAATGACCCCTTGAGATACCTTCAAGCCCTATTATTCTAAGATTTATATGGCACCTAGAAAGAGAACAGAAAGATTTCAAGATCACCCTAGACAAAGTAATTTGTAAGAAATGGTGTGGATAGGGAATCTTTGATAATAAGTAAAAAAAAACCGCATAAAAGCCAATAATGAAAGGGTTATAGCAACAATTGCCTCATCATGCTTTCTGTGATAACTTGAGTGACACTGTAATACCATAAACAACGGAGCAAGAGAAAGACATTAACGTGTGGAATGCAAAATCAGTTAAACGGTGACAAAAAGTGGGGTACCTGGGAAGCAATGCTTACTAGAATTGCTACCCCTATATCCAGCTTTTACAACATTTTAAAAAGTTAGACATTTTTGGTAAATTATATTTTGTCAAACCATCAAAAATAAAGTTACAAGATAGAGGTCGACTTTGAATGTCTGGTAGTGAAGAGAAGAATGAGAGAAAAAAGTCGTGAACACTGGTCTGGTTTCAGGGAAGACAGACACAAAAACAGGGGGGAAAAAAATATAATGCACAGACTTGGGCACAGCAACAGTATAGAAAACACGGTTTTCTCTTTCCCATTGCAAGAGTGAATTGCTTTACAATTCTCTCTTGAGATAAAAGTTCCATGGGGAGTTGTGGAGAATGTAGTCTAATTTATTTTAATGATCAGAGCAGTCAGTTAAGTGCCTGCATTTACAAGAGAAGGACTTTTTATGTCTGGTCATTTTCTTAATAAAGATTTCTCTACACATTGGACGACTACATTTGGGAAATGTGAGTAGCCACTATTCTCTTAATGACTAAGAAATTAAATGCAGGTATTGTTATCATGTCCTTCAAAATAGGGAATCCTTCTTTTAGGATCCTATGATTTTTACAAAAAATCCAGTCCCACATTTTAAACTAGACAGTCTAAATGTGCTATCCCTAACTGCTAGCTACTGCCTGTCAAAACAGGAAAATCTATTCCTGAAGAGAGAAAAACAAAACAAATGCAAACTCTAGTTTTAATATGAAATTCCTGGGAAATTGATCCATTTTTAAAAATTTGCTTGTGTTTTTCTCCAGGTTTTAATTGAAATATAGCTACAAGAATGTGAATGTCTTTTAAATAGTGGTCAATACAATGGTGAAGGAAAATATAGTAGCTTTTAAGAAAATAATGAAAAATGGCACGATGGAGAATTTGACATCAAATTTATAAAGCTGAGAAAGAGCTACATCTGTGTGTTGTGCTTTAAGGACCAGATAGTTAAAGATTAATTTCATATTGATAAGATGATGTCACTGATATTGACAGGCAGCTGACCTATCACCTATCATGGAAACCGAGCAGATTCTCCCAAATAAAACTGGACACTTCTCATGTGTATCTCTTGCAGGCATATGAGCTGGAGGATTTAAAGTAGGCAATCAAAAAAGTCTGCAAGCCCTTGACAGCAATCGACTTCACCAGCATTAAACTGCTAAAAGCAGCTTTCAGCTGGCAGAAATCACATCTAGACAGAACTATTTTTAGAAATTCTAAATATTACTGATTGAGAGTTTACAATTTAGAGATGTCTTTTGGGAATTTTCAAGAGTACTTAGTAACTTTCCTGAATACTTCATCCATTAGCTCCCAAATCTTGTTACTGTGCTGCTGTAAGAGCACTTTAGTAGACTAGAGCAGATCTTTCTGCATCACTAGTATCAGAAAATAGATGCTGACAAGGATTACTTAGGTGTTTCAGAGCCATCTTCCCCTCATCCTCTTTCCCATGCCACTTGCTCCCCCATCTTTATGGGTGATGCCTTGTCCTCTTATGTCATACTCTTCTTCCCACTCTAGTTCTGAACACAAGGTGTGCATCTTTGATATTCCCAACTCTTTTTTTTTTTTTTTTTTCTCTTGTTCCCATTAACATACCCCACAATATGTGACTATTTCATCTGCATCTTCATTGTGTGAGTAAAACCAGCAAACGATACATCAGTAAATATGTTAGTGAAAAATAGAACTATTAGCAAGGTCTAAACAGGCTTCCTTTTGTCTTTCCATTTATTTATTTCTATATATTTCTAATATATTTCTCTCTATATTATCAAAACCCCTAGTGTGCTATGATGACACTATAATACAACGCTACATCAGAAAAACAGAAACCAAATGCAAGATTTAACTAGGATTAAAACATTAATGTCAAAGCACACACTACTGCAAATGCCAAAAATTAAGACTAACCTACTCATGCATTTAAACTAATGATAAAACTGAATACTTTTTAAATTACATGATCATTTTCAATATGGGTATCTACCTCATTCAGAGAATAGATAGCCATCCAATAAGCCATTTTATCTTTCTCAAGCACTTCTTATCTGTCCCCTGATTCAAACTGGTTGGAACAGACAGCTTGTATCTGAACAATTTACAATTATAAGCTACAAGGAAATGAAACTAAAACAACTGGAGGCAATTAACTGTAATGCTATGTGGCCTACCTATAATTAAAAACTCGTCTTAACAGTAACACAGATGTGAATCTGCACAACAGATTCTCACCATGTTTCTCTTCTATATGAGTCTTAAAAACAGCCCCCCTTATAAAGAAAACAGAAACATGGAAAATTAACAGACCTAGGCTGCAGAACTGAATATTCCTCTCTCTTAAATGTTGAACAAATCTTTCCTTTGCAAACCCCCCTGGTGTCTATTGCAGAAAATATTGGGCCAATGATAGGGATAAAGTTCTGCCAAATCAGGGAGAAGTATATATTTACATTTACATTACAAAAGAGCCCTTATGTGATAGCTCATGTTAAGACTAAATCTCAGACTACGTAAATAAATGTCTTGGGTCAGTATGGAAAAGGCTGTGAGGTTTACATTTATTTTAGTATCATATGAAGTCCAAATAACTTGGTAATTTGCGGCTACGTAGATATAGAAATGTGGATTATTTTACTAAAATATACAGTACAGGAAAGTTACTTACTTCTGGACAGTAGTAGTCCAATAATTTAAAAACTATTTCACATATATAAGACAGTAGAAAAAAAGAAAAATTATTTTAAATTTCATGAAACTATTCTTATAACACACAATCGCAATAACTGATGCCAGAGCAATAATTATTTTAAACCTAAACTTGCCTATTACAAATGCACTCAGCCTCCATGAAAGAGAAATTATTCTTTGGGAAATGGATTTTACTCATTAGTGAAATTTCACTCAGTAAAATTTACATTGCAAAGCAACGATAAATATCAAGTTGATTTTTCTTAATGAGACAATTAACGGGACTGAAATATTGCAAAACAACAGCATTGCGTACGGCACCATCTAAGAAAGAGGACTTTCATTTTTTTAAGCACAACACAATACAATGATTCACGTATATATACGTATATATTTGATTTCAGTATTCCTTATATGCAACATTATTCAACTATATTAACAGTAATCTAATTCATTTTTAATTGGCCAGATTCTGGGTTGTCGTGCAAATTTAACTCCCTTAAGTTAACGGGATGCTCAGGCTATTACAACGCAGAAATGAATTTGTTGCATATTTGGTCATAATTATTATAGTTCACATGCAATGGTACTTTAATAAATAAAAATATAAAAATATGACTTTTCATTGACACTTAAATACGTTCATGAAAAATTTATTATTTTTTTTTTTATTAAAAAGTTAACAGACAGAAATTAATGGTAGTAATTTTGTTAGGTACCTTGGACATTGCTAAAAGATGAAACATATTCTATGCATATTCTATGCAATGAAGCATATTCTATATGCAAAAAGGAATCAAGAACAGCAAATAGTTACGATAGCACTGATGATTTACTTCCTAGCCATAAATTGGGCAAAACCTTGCCTGAAGGACCTTATTCTATGCTCTTGCTTCTGTAATTTCCTCTATGCTGGCAGACCAACTTGAAATGTCTAAAGATTTAAAATTAGAAAAGAAACAGATAACTGAAGAGTATTTACATAAAACGAAGCCCTTTAACAAAAGTCAGGTACAAAAGGGTTGATATGAAAGGGGACTGGGCTGCACTGAGACACGCAAAGAGCAAGGGGAGTGCAGTGAAAGCTAAGAGGGAATAACTCACTGAACTAACTACGTGGAAGAAAGATTTGTGAAAGAGAGCTTTTGTTTCAGTCTGGGCTGAAAATTGTAATGAAAAAAAATTCTAATAATGGGAGAAAATGATGAAAGGAGTAACAAGAAAACCTCCGGAAGGAAACTAAATTAAAGACTACTTAGACAACTTACATATAGTAAAAATAGAAGATCCAATAAATATGTACCGCTGGGGGGAAAAAAAAAGCAAAAAACAATTTAGGAATAGTGGTTTTGCCACCAAAAAACAAAGAAAAAAAGGCAAAGAAAAGTGAAAATGTTAAAATGATATTGGTTTATATAATGCAGATTATGCACAACTTACTCAATTTCTTTCTCATTTTTTTTTTTTTTTTTCCAGCAGAATAAACTTAGAAAGGCCTAGAGTTTGACTCTGGTGATGCTTGTAAGACAATTTTCCCCATGGAAATGTGTAAGATAAAAATCAGAACTGTCTGGCATACTGATATTAAGTCATAGATAAGCATGTGAAAATGGATGATTTGAGCAGACAGTAGGCTAAGATACACAGAGATCAGTAATTAAACATTTGCTTTCTAGCTAAAAATCATAAGTTCATGAAGTTCCTTTCTCATTGCTCTGTAGCCACTAACAGAGAAGACTCTGCTCACAGACTGCTCAGTCCTTTCTAAGCAAAAGATACACACATTCCACTAGCTAAATTCCTGTCTGATGTCAAGCTGAAAGTCATCACTACCTCTCAGAAGAAAATAAAGACCAATGATGAGGAAAGGGCTGAAAATAAAGACCAATGATGAGGAAAGGGCTGAAAATAAACACAGAAACTTCTGCAAGCATAGTACTGTCATGATCATAATTGACAAATATATGGGTCATTTCACATGTACATTTTTTATCATTAACACATATCAAAAAATGTTAAGTCAAAATGCTGGTTGGATCCCATTACCAACTTACACCAGAGAGGACTGTCTCTTTTTATAAAATGTACAGTATAGGTGCTGTCTTTTAATGTATAACATACTACTGAGCATTTTTTTGACCTATGCTCAGAGGAGACCTCATCACTCTCTACAACTCCCTAAAAGGAGGTTGGAGCCAGGGGGGGTTGGTCTCTTTTCCCAGGCAGCTCTCAGCAAGACAAGAGGGCACGGTCTTAAGTTGTGCGGGGGGAGGTTTAGGTTGGACATTAGAAAGAATTTCTTTACCAAGAGAGTGATCAAGCATTGGAATGGGCTGCCCCAGGAAGTAGTGGATTCTCCATCCCTGGAGATATTTAAAAAGAGACTGGATGTGGCACTCAGTGCCATGGTCTGGTAACTGCAGCGGGAGTGGATCAAGGGTTGGACTTGATGATCTCTGAGGTCCCTTCCAACCCAGCCAGTTCTATGATTCTATGATTCTATGATGACTATATACTAAACTTGGGCAAAGTGAAGAAGCTTAGACACCTCAAGTGTGATGAAGACTGAAATTTATGCATTTTACTACAAAACCAGAATAGTCAAAAACATTGTGTATACACCAAATTGCCCAAATTCACTGCGAATCTCTGGTATGCATTTATTTACACACGCTTACATTTCCTCAGTATTAATTTGTACCTAATTTGTGGCCTATCCCAGCTAAGTGCAGTATTTAGGTAATTCCTTAAATATTTGAAACAAGTAGGCTGGTCACAACAGAGACCATGAAAAAAATCTGACAGTCACTCTCAAGGTATGCCAACAAAAGGGATGAGCAGTGCTTCCACCTTCCACCCCTACACTCCATCCTCACATCATCTACAGACAGTCTACTGTATTAATCAAGATGTGATAATCCTGATGTTTCCTCTTATCTGGAAAAGAAAACCAAAAGCCTAAAAAGCAGACCTTACAGAATGACCAATGTAAAGCCTAGATGAAGGGAACATGGCAAGCTTGTGACTGATCTTGCTTGTGCTGGGAGACAGACCCCTTGTGGCTTTCAGCTTATTGCTAAAACAACATAAACATAACTGCTCGTGTTAGTACTCGTTCCACTACTGTGCAGCCAAGAATACCTGTTCCAGCTTTATTTCAGACTGTGATCTCAATGAAACTGATATCAATTATATTGCAAGGGTTTTCTTATGTTTTCTTGCAAAACCAATTATATGTAATGCATTGCAACAGAGAAAAAAAAAAAAAAAAAAAAAGGAGTCTTCAAAAACCATTTTTTGGAGCAGAGCAGGTGTATTGCTAAAGTCACAGAGGAGCAGCAAATGTGCTTTTGTTCTTCAGGAAAACAAAACAAAACCAAACCAAAAAAAGCAAACCAAAAATCCTAAAACCCCATAAAGAAATACCTCAAACAAGAAAATACATTTTTCCTAAAATAAAAAGGCCCTGATTCTGACTGAAATCACCAGGAGATAATCCCACTAATACCAAGGAAGAACACAAACCAATGTATAAGGGAATGTTGTACATAAATTACCTCGAGTGTATTGTTGTTTAATTGCATACGAACTCCTGCTAATACCTTTGCTTCTTCTGTTATATTTTCAGCCTTACAAAGAACAATTGAACAACACAGTGAAAATAACTTCCTGATTACTTTTCTGGAGCAACTTTCACATGGTTTATCAAACTAGAATAAAACTCCTAGTATAAACAACTTCTATAAATGTCATTGAAATGTCTTAGATAAATACAGTGATACTGCAGACTTCAGTGATTTCAAAAGGATGCAGTCATTCCAAGGCCATCTTACTACGACATGGTGCATGATATTTCTGAAGCAGCAGAAAAAAAAGGAAAGTATTGCCTGAGGAAGTAAAACTGAGTCACTTTTCACACAGGTATGCTATTTCATGACTGTCAGGTGGAAACTCTTCAGGATTAATGCTTTATAATTCTCATATGGCTGATGCTTTAGAACTTCAAAGTGTAGTAGAACATTTCAAATTTTCTTCAGCCCATGAGGAAAAACCTTTTCATTGAAAGTTGCTGTCAATTGGAATCTTGAATTTAATACCATACAACTGCTACACATTTTATGAAAATTAAAATTATGCACAACGTGTGCAGTTGTCCTGGTAATGTGAGTTTGTTTCAGTAGAAAAAAATACCTTGTTAGTGCTGAAAATTAAGCAGCTACTCCTCACACGATTAATATTTCAGTAGATAACTTCCTTAAACTATTAATGTATAATTATGTCTTCTTCCACCAATAAACAGACATACATCGTTCATTGAAAAGATAAGTAATCAGAGGGCATTGTGAAGAAAATTACAAGAAAATCAATATGTGGTTCCTGAGGAAGAGACTTAAGCAATTTAAATTTCAATTCTAATAGTGTAAAGTCATGAATACAGATTTTGCCTCTGTAAAAAATAATCTGTTTGCTATAAAACCATCCCTAGTTATCTAATACTTCAAGATACAGTGTATTAGAACCCTTGCGGAATCTGTGTGAAGCTGGCCCCCTTTGGCAACTAAAAGAGCTCTTTGAACCATAGAACAGATGTAATGAAAATTGGTTCCATTAAATGCAGCTGGCAAATTACAAACTGAAAAATTAATGCACCATACCAAGACTCTGGAGGATAGAATGAATCAAGGTGTGGTTGCCAGATGCTAACAGTTCTTTTTGCTCTCCTTTCACTTCAAAATAAAGAGCACAGTAGCTTATAAATGTGCACTTAAACAGGAACTGTAATTGTAATTACAACACAAATACTAAAAGTAAGTGATCAAACCCAAAACATTGAAAGTACCTTCCGCTGCTGCACTAGCTACGTGTATCAAAGCATGGAAAATACTAAGGACATGTGATCCTATAGGGGCTAATTAATGGAAAAAAAATTGATGAAGAATCAGTAATATAAACCATACAATTTCTAGCTCACAAATTTCCCTAAGCTGCAGATTTCTGGAAATAGAGGAAAGTACTTCTGTTTTTCTACTCTTTTTCTAACTATCCATGGCTGAGGCAATTAGAACAAGATGCTTACTCAGAAGATTCCACAAAAAAGGTTATCCTGTCTCTGTTTAGAATGTGAATGAGAATAAAGGAAAGGGTGAGTGTTCTCACCTGTTACTGCTCTTGCAAAAAACTTAAAAGAAAACCTTTTAAAAATGGGAAAACTTGCAGGAACCCTAGTAACTTTTTCCTTTGTGTGTGAACATGTTTAAATAGACCTATGAAACATCCTGAGAAGCCAGTGGTATACAGATAGTAACAGGAAGACTAGAGAAAGAAAAAAAAAAAAACCAAACCAAACAACCCATAATGAACGTATCATACACATACAGTGCTACAAAGTCTAGAGAATTGGTATTTCTAATATTTTTTTTCAATGCATTTTCAGTCTATCACAAGCTCTGCCATTGGTTTGCTTGTTGGATTTCGTTTTTTCAAATGCTAGCACAAAGCATGATGCATCTCCTGTGACCTCGGATATTGTGTCTGACATAGTTCCTGGGATTAAGAAGCTGCCCTCAGTCAACAGTATGGCAGTGCAAATGCTTTTTGTAAATCATTGAACTAGTTTGTATGTTTGTTGTTTTTTTCATTTCCTTTATTGAAGTTCCTAACACATTTATTTATGGTTGTCCTAATTTTGAATTTATCACTCAGAAATCACATTTTGTTGTTCTTCCAGAGGTCTGAAAACCTTTCAAGCACCAGTATTTATCTGCTGTTGTCAAAGGCCATTTGGACAAGCAGTCTGAATTCACTGCCTTGCTAAGTGGTGAAACTAGCATTTCTAAATGATGGCTTTATTGAATGTAATACCTCATAATATCCTAATCTCTTTCCCCCAGAGGCCATCGTGTCCAGTTTCAGTCATAATGAATTACAATTATTAATTAGATACTTCATCAGACATACTTGCTGCTGTACAGATGGGTGACAAATACATAGGTCAGTAGATGGAGACACATAGAAGCTACACTTTGTGTCAGTTGAGTCTGAGTTTAACCTGTTGTTAAGTCAAACAGTTACAAAAGGTGAAGCTAGCTTTGCAAATTATATATATATATATTTTATATCTTCAGAAGCAGGCTATTAAGATAAATACTGGTGCTTGAAAGGTTTTCTGAACAAATTAGAAGTGAACATATACTTGAGCAGGAGACAAGGAAAATGAGCAAGCAGATTGTAGTTTTCTTTATCTATTTTTCACAAACATTTTAATTGCATCGTCCATTCGGATCCCTGTGAATGAATATGCTGCCTGCTTTGCCTGAAAATTAATTTGAAGATAATGGTTCTTATTCCAGGGTATGATAAACATAAAAGACATAGCACCATTTAACAACAGCACAGTTCCCAAATATTTATCCCAAGCTATTCAGAGGGCATGGAAACAGCATAAAGTGATTTGTGATACATGCTTAAGGCAGGATGTACCCATAATCTGACTCAAAATACTAAGAATATTGAGCAAAGAGTATAAATTTATATAAATGAATAAAATGCGGGTAAAGATGGCAACTCCAGTGGAAGGTGCCAACCTCTCCCTTACTGCTTTAAGCTGACTACCAAGATCACAGAACCACAGAATGTTTGAGGGTAGAAGGGATCTCTGAAGGTCATGCTGTCCAACCTCCCTGCTAAAGCAGGGTCAATCACAGGGGCAAAACAGGACATGACAGCCTAATACACACAGAGACCATAGAGATCATTGAAATAAACTATGATTTGAGACAGGGGGGTGAATGATACAAAATTGGGTTTATAAATAGAATTGAAATAGTGTTTAACAAAGACTGTCAAAAGAACAGCTTACATTATATCACAACCTAAGTTATACTAAGTAGTGAAAGCCAAACTGCATTCTCTGCTTTTTATTCCATCTGAATGGGATTGGTAACAGGGAATATGTACAAAATGTAATTTCCTGTAAGTGGTCTCTGGAGTTTCTTATTTGGAAAAGGTGAGAATATTAAAATTTACTTAATTAATTAACAGAGGATGAGTGTTCAAAAATGCCCAAGACAAAGCTGCAGCATTGCTCATGCATAAGGTCATAAGCTCATGCTAGATTTGCAGGGTAGCATTGCATTGCTTGCTTTTCAGACTTTTGTAGTAAATTCAGCAAAACAATAATTTCCATTCATACTGTATAGCAAAAAAATGTCCATGAATCTAAAGAAAGCTATGAATCAAATTTTTTATAGCTCTGATTTTGATATATTTAGAGTCTCTATCTGCACTCTTTGTTTCATAAGGGATGGAAAGAAATAATTCAGTTGAGTTCTCTTAAAATCTGCCAAAAACTGACTGCCAAAAACTATGAAATTTACACATAGTAGTACTGATGTTTCTAGAGACTGGCCTGATTCTTTCCTCTAAAGTGGGTTTAAAATTAGCTTTATTAATAACAATGAAAGGTTTAGACAAATAGGTCTTTCAAAGGAAGGCACGAATTTTGAGTATTTTCCCAACAATTTAAATAACACAGGGCTCCCAAAGTCCTCATGTTTTTAAAAACATTCACCTGACAATTAAATAACTTCATAGTTTTCTAATAGTATTAAAAACATAAAGCCATTTAGTATGCTTAGAAAAATCCAGGCCATAGTTAATCCTCCTTCCTAATTGAGAATACTGTGGAGAGTGGATCCAATAATTCTTGTATAAAAAAAATTAGATATGATTAAAATGTAAAAAATGCAAGAAAACAATTTTATACTAACCATTAAGCTTATTTATGTTTTGACTGGATGGCAATTAAGTTATGTACCAGCAGGCACAAGAATGTAAGACAGCACATTAGAAACCCTGCACAACTGCTCCAAAGAATGGTAGACACTAGGGACAGAAAAACAAAATAAAACAAAACAAAGTAAGATAACCACTGCTTTTAGCAAAAGAAAATTTATACTTTGTTTTGAAAGCACAGCATCTCTTCTCAGCTGTTTCAGCCCTAATTAGTTCGGAACAAGAATAATGCAGTTATATTGATAAAATTTTCTAAGGCTCTGCTAGCAAAAAAGAACAAAGTAGAAGCTTTTGGGAAGTATTATATCTGGTCTATAAATCAGCAGCTCCTTCTCAAAAACCAAGACCAAACTAAGTACTAAATTCTAAAATACACTCACTGTCACTGAACCTGTACACGTTTTACAATAAATGACACTGACATTCTCTGTAGAGATTCACTAGGCCTACTGGTAACTTTCATGTGGACTTAATGAAATTATAATAAAACAATTATATAACTAGGGACTATTCACTGTTAGTGTAAAAAAGAATGTTGAATTTTTAGGAGATTTTTACCTATATTCATATTCTTTAATGCTGTTAATATACACTTATATGTGCAAATTTTGAAGGGATGATAGAATAGACTCAGTGTATTGAGGCAACAGTTATACCAAAAATAGGTAAGAAGGAAAAAGTCCAAATTCATTTTCTTTTTCCCTATCAAATCCAATCAGCCTCTTAATTCCACTCTTATTTTTCTGTAGCCCTCTGAACTTTAATGCTGGGGAACAAACTACAAAAGAAGAAAAGTAAAAAAAAAAAAAAAAAAAAAAATTAATATAGCACTGCTGCTTAATAATAAGTGACCAGTTATCATAGAAGACAATAAATATTGCTAGAAATTTCAGTGACAACAGAATGCCAGACCAAATTCTACAAACGAAGCAAAAGTTTACTCCCTGGGCAGATAAAAAATGAAAGAATTTTTTCTCTCAAGCCACAGATCATATGTAGAGCTGCCTGACATGTTGCAGCAAACAAAAGCCTATCTCTTGATGGGACAATGGGAATGAGACTATATGCAAAGCAGTGGAAACTGTGCTTCCTTTGTAGCCATTTCCTTCCCCATTCAAATTCTGATTAAAATTTCTCATGTGTCTGTAGAGTGCTGGCCAGATTTACATTTAGCAGTTTTATTCTGCATTGCTCCATTTTCATTCTTTCAGTCCAAAAACCAATTTGAGGAATGGAATTTTTTTAGTAAGGTTAAAGAACTCAGATGATATAAACCAAAAATAACTGATGAATTGATTAATATGATCTTCACTTCAGGTAATACTGCACTAAATCAGAGCAGGTTATGGAAAACATTGATGGCTCTTCAAATTAAGCTGTCTCCTTGCTTCAGGCAGTGATCTCTAACTGGTATCCTGAAGAAGACAGAAAGCCCCACCATGTTCCTTGCCTGCTCTGCCATAAGACTAGGACAGAATTCCTCCTCAATCTCTAGTTGCCTTTTTTTCCAGTTTTACACAAATCTAAATAGGTGTTTTTAATTCCTGCTGAACTACTTCTGCTTCAGCAGAGGTCGGGCAGAAGCCTTTGACTCCATGTTTAGCAATATAATGTTCTTCAGGTATTTAGTTTGTCAGTGTTTTCTTTTCTTTGTGTGTGTGTGTGTATTACAGGTTGGTTGGTCAAATTATTCAGCGTTTTTAAAGTCTAATGAAGTCTCTATTATTTTTACACTTTCCATAATTGTTCTGATATTGGTAAACAGATTATATAATTTTTGAAAAGAATGCAAAGTGACTAGAAAAGACATTTCTGATTTTGGCTGAAAACAATAAGAGTAAGTAGAATTTTTTTTTTTTTTTTTTTTTTTAAAGTTGTATATTTTCTGGAAAGGTTTTATTTAAAAGCGTAAAAAAAAAAATGATGCTTTAACCCCAAATTTAATTTTTAGAAACACAGATCTTTCAAAAGTCCGGTTTTTATTCTACACAGTTTTAACCCTGTCACCTTTTTACTTGTTTTTGGTACTTCCTCTACTTAGCATACTTTAGCACAGCATAAAACTTCCAAACATAATTTTGTATAGTATGTGCAAGCAAAAAAAAACCAAAACTGTTAATGCAGAATTCCTTGTTACATGGGATGTTTATTACACTTTCCTCCCTCTAGTATTGAAAAATAACCAATGTACAAAGCTTTATCTATTTAACAGAACAAAGAAAACAAACAAACAAAATGAGGAGTCAGTTAATATCAAAGCTATTTTTAAAGGAACACTTAAACAGCCAAGTTGTCCTCTTTGCAGGTACGTGTATGCTCTCCATGTTATATGAGCTCTATGTGTCAACATCCACATATACACAAATAAAAAATTATTTCTTGTATCCATGTGCAGTGCGTGGGATTTAAACACTACTTATAATAAAGCCATAAGAGCCTGGAGCCAAGCAAATTGACCTTTCTTATTTTTTTAATGAGTAAAAATATATATTCCCTAATTTTGCTTGACAGGAACTCTCTCCACGGAAATAGTGGTTTTTTGCATAATTTAAAAAAGTTCTATGTTTTATAACTGTTTTGGTTTTTGTTTTTTTTTAAGCTACCATTTTTAATAGTAGAATTGCATTGCAATGTAGACTGATTATGTTTTAATCCTCAGTGGTCTTCTTAAATACATAAACAGTAGGATAGTGATAAAGCAGCTCTCACTTCAGGAACAATATAATTATTGATGAACTGTTTTACAGCCATGTGATAAATTAACAAACACACATGGAAGCTATTGTGGAAAAGAGAAGCTTTTCAAACTACATAGCAAAAACAAGTTGGACAGATAATAACTACAGGAAACGACCATGAATCAAATGATGAAAAAATTAAGGTAGAGCGATTGAGATTTCACAGGAAACCTTCCTCACTGTCCTGCAGTACAATATCTGAAGAGAGAACAGGAAAATCAAGAGTACAGACAGAGGGAATCTCTCATTAGACACTGCACGTCTAGTATCCCCATTTGTAAAGACATATTTTGTTTTTAAATTATGCTTACAAAACAAGATTTTTTATGAATCTAGTATGAAGACTACATAATCAAGAGCCTCTAGAGGGACAAGCAGCCTTAACACGAGAAGGAAGGGTAGGAATTTAGACATTCAAATTAAATACTGATCACCAGATCTTAAGGAGTAGGGTAGAAGTGAGTAAAATAATAACATTCACATCCACAAAAATCATGCCAGATATCAAAATATGGACAATGAGGTGGAATGTTCTCATTAGGGGAATACATAAAACTGGGTAGAAGAGTCTTATCTTTAGCCTTTTTTGCCCTTATTTTCCCTTCAGAAGACGATGAGGGTAAACAAGTAAACGAGGAGAAGTAAGAGGATGAAATATTGTAGGCAAAGAATTCCTGCTTAGGTTGCCTAGTGGTAAGGAATGATGTTTATTGTTTAGCACACTTGCAGGGATTAATTTTATCTTTTTTTGTGTTTCTCAGCTAACAGACTAAAGAACAGTAAGGGTCTTAGCAAATGACTGAGTCCAAAACACACTGCTGTGGTGTTCAGAAGTAACTGAGGCAGTCACATGTGCTCCTTTAGAGTTAAGATGACAAGAATGTGGACCAAAAGAAAAGGTTTTTCAAGCAAACTGAGACAGATGGGAAAATCCATTGGCAGCAGGCACACACCAAAATCATGCCTATCTATAGTTATTAAGGAAACGTAGGAAATTCAAATGTGGAAAAATATAGGTCTTCTGTCTTCATTGACTGTGAAAATATAACTACATGTAAATGTGATAATGTAACTAATATGATAAAAACATTCCTCGGGGGAAAAAATCTATTTTAAAAACCTCAACTGTACAACTTTGATCCTAATTATAATAGATCATTAAAACAAGTTTTATAACTGTTGCATTCTTACACCATATTCCGTTTAAAAAAAAAAGAAATCCTTCATCAAACAAAATAGAACTTTAGAAACAAACCAGGAAAAAACTGACCGCAAGACAACAGTGACAGGGAGCAACTGCAACCACTGCCAGTGTCACATTTCTGCTCCCAAAGGGCAAGCACTGTTTACTTGGTTAGTCTAATGGCCAGAATCACTAACTACCCACACGTGCACAAAGGGAGAGGGAGGAAGTCAGTCACAAAGAACATAACAATCCGCTGGGACACGAGTTCACATCCAGTGGTGTAACAAAAGAATAATTCAAATCAGGTTGTTTTGAAGTGGAATAGCTTGTGCCCTAGTGGAGCCAAGTCAGTTCCACAACAATGGCCAAGTCACTAATTCAATAAAAAATATTCAAAAAAAATTGATTTGCAAGTTTTTTCCTTGCTGACTGTTGCTGCTTACTGATACTTCTTTACTTTTAATAATCATGCTAATGGACTAAATCAATTAATAGAAATACCCCTCACTGCTGCCCTTGCTTTTTTTATATAGAACTATAATTAGAAAAGCTGTATGACACTATATTTACTTATTTTCCTTCATCTTAAACCTTACCTTATCATTATTTCTGCACTGCTTTACAAAGTATGTAATGCTATTTTATTAATAATCCGTACATTGGTGAAGGGGTATCTGTTTTTCAGATACTACTTTAGGAAGCATTTCAGCTAAGAGAAACTGCAGAGCCAATATTTTGGATGCAGAGTTGAAGATGCAGAAAGTAACAATACTATTCCAGTTCCAGAGAGCTCTTTTCTACTATCACTAGAGCTGAAATTCATCACAGAGACACACTTTTTTTTTTTTTTTTTTTTTTTTTTTTTTTTTTTTTTTTAATGTAAGAACACAATTCCCCTGAGTTTTTAAAAGCTCTTCTTCTTTTCCTATATGGAATTTCTAGGTATCAAAAGGAAGGAAGTAACACTGAAAAGAAGCAGTATTACTAAATACCTTTATGAATAGCTATGAATATCTCTGATGGAGGTCAGATAAATTTTGACAAATTTTGACTGTTTAGGGAAAACCAATTTTTCATCTATTTCAGAACTTCTCTGATACCATGATCTCTGTGATCTTACACCTGAAGTTTAAACTAGACCACACACAGGGTGGCAAAGCTGTTTTAAATTTAACTTTCAGAACAGTAACAAAAACTGCATTGTCATACCGGTGGAAAAATTCACACATGTATTTAAGATAGGATAAACTGTAGGGTACAGCTTGTATGTTAACCACCAGTGTTCAGAGTTAATGAGATGAAAGATTTGAAAGGGTTCTTTGCAAACTGTCTAATAATAAGTAATTTTACATGTCTCAAGGCCAGTCATAGGGAGAATGCAGTCGTTTATAGTTTTATAATCTTTGTGACATGGTGCACTCCAGCAAGCACAGAATGGGTCCTATTTCAGTTGTTTTAAAAGACCTGAACATATCAGAATAAAGTTGGTCTCAGCATGTTAAAACAGCATGAAATACATTCACTTGCAAATTGTTTACAGAAAAAATGTGTTTATGGAAATGTATCACTGATTAAAATTACTAAAGGTAAAAGACTCTCTCTGAGTCTTTTAATTGTATTTCTTCCTAGAGTGTGGCTAGTAAGGATGCTACTCTAAACTCCCACTATGAAATAAAATAATAAAGTGCTGGGGTTTTTTTGTTGTTCTTTTTTTTTTTTTTTTTTTTTTTTTTCCCCCTTTGAACGACTGTCTTCCCTATTTTGCAAATACTTGAAAATTCTGGTTTTTAAAAAGCTGCAGAAGTCTTTTACCGTGAAAATGGAGCCTGTCAGAATTGTATCTTGAAAACACTTTAGTGAAGAAGACATTTTGATTCTGAGGATTATTGGTTATACTTGCTCACTATGGAGACTGCACATGGAAACCTGAGTAGTGTGAAATCGATAGACAAGAATATAAGGAAAAGTGGTAGAGAAAGTCAATTGAAACCTCAAATATATTCCTGTTACAACTTTCTTGTTTTCTTAATTTAAGCAGTCATAA
This sequence comes from Heliangelus exortis, assembly GCF_036169615.1. Lineage (NCBI taxonomy): Eukaryota > Metazoa > Chordata > Aves > Apodiformes > Trochilidae > Heliangelus > Heliangelus exortis. The sequence goes on along the minus strand of NC_092425.1, from coordinate 20,260,306 downwards.
CTGGCAATTAGGTAATTAATTTAGTCTAACACAGTCATAAGTTCGAATGTTCAGATTAGAACAGTGTGACTGATGCCATTGTTTTGCTACTAAGCCAAGAGACAACCAAATTCTAGATTGCATGTAAGAGAACTTGTAATTGCATGTAAGTGCAATGTTATTCATTGTATGTTACACACAGTATGTGGGTTTTGGAATTTTTTTTTATCTACTGTGTGATCAAAGTAGTAGCAGGAGTAAGTTTTGCCCCAGGTTGTCTTCAGAGGGTGGTTAGAATAAAGCCAACATAGGAAAAGGGGATCTATGTCCTGTGTCCCAGTGCAATAAAGTTGCAAACTCTTGTATGTTTCCAGTCATTCTACAATTTAGTCAGAAGAGATATGTGAAATAAGTTTGTGAAAAACCCTCTGAGTGAAAAAATTATGAAAAACTTTAATCACAGAAAAGAAGTAGAATTAATAAAAGTGCCCCTTATTGAGCTGTTTGAACCATGGTATTTATTCCCAGAAGAAACATTTTATTTTGAAGTAAAAAAATATACTTTCATCAAATTAAATATTTGTGACTTTTGGATTTCACAGGGATTAAAACTTTATAACGATCTGTTTCAAATGCTTATCACTTAGTTTTCAGTTTGGGAAAAAAAAACCACAACAACCTGCAACAACCAGTTATTTTCACAGCTGTATGCACAGATGCAGTTTGTATTTTTCACACTTACCTGTTCTTAAGTGTCTGAATCTTCCATGGAGAACTGGACTCGGTGTGGGGAGGATGTGCCATGCGATTATTAAAAGGATACCAAAGTTCTGCTCTGATATAAAAACTAAATAACACTGCCAAGACAGAATTCCTTCAAGTCTTACAGACACATAGACAAAATGTGTCATCTGAGTTTGAAGGAGCAGCATTATTGCAAACCAAAGCTAATTATTACATCTTGCACTCTCAGTACTAAGACATTTACAAGTAAACTACTAAGTATAAAAGATTACAAGTTGGCTGAATTAGAAGAACCGCAGCTTTTGGTATGATTAAGTTTTAATTGTATTTTTCCTTAGGGACCACTATTACCTAATAAGCTCATGAAAATAGGACTTTAAATAGGAGGAGTAGTAAGTGTCACCCCATGCACCATATTTTGATATGCTTGGCTGCCTGAGGCATACTGTTGCCTGCATTTCGAAGAGTTCAATTTTCATCAATGAAAAATCTACAAAAAACCCTTAAGAAATCTTTATTTTTGAAATTATACTAAGTTGCCTTAGTATATATTGTACCTTTCATGAATCTCAGAGATCCTGCTACCATGTCTTCTTACTTTTACTGTGGTTTATTTGTTAGATCTTTGTGAGTCACAAATTCTGAATCACACACTTCTCAAATTTAATTATATGCATCTGACTGTCTGGTAACAATGACAGCAGTGATAGCAGTGTATAGATATTGCAGCTATAAGCATTTAGAGTAACTTCTAACCTTATAAAAAGTGTTTTGCTTCATTTTTTAAGACTACTAAATCTTTCTGCTAACTAGCAAAAATTTGTTCCCATCCTTTTCTCAGTTATATCAAGGAACTCTGGACTATAGAATGTGTTGTTCCCAGAAAAGAGAGCAAGGGGAGCTCATACAGGTATAACCCATCTACAAAGTATGTGTCAGACCAAAGTTGGAGGCATCATTCTGCAAGCCAGAAGAGCCAAACCCACATCTGTGATATAAACTGGCATGTAAAAAACAAAGTTAACTTATTTCTCCCAGGGGTTTAAATTTTTTTCCTTTCCCTAGGTGCTTCTAATGAAGCTGATTAAAACCTGGCAGCTAACATGGGGCCATTAACCTGGTTAAAGGTAAATTAAATTATACAATGCCATTAAAATTGATTTGAGAGTTTTAGTTTATTTCTTCCTAAAATCATCACAAACGTCTCGTTTGCAAATTCAAGCAAGGCCCTACTCATTTAGAATATTTAATTTTGATGGTCTCATTCTGTCATTTGAGACAATAGAATTGTGTTTCTGTAGCTGCACTTCTGCAGTTGAAAATAGATGGAAATCTTGCACACACCAATGTAGAGAATAAGTATTTTTACAATATAATCAATAATACCTATGAAAATATATTAATTAAATAGAAGAACATGGTACTAATAAATTGAGGACATCATCATCATCATGAAAGATTTGAATAATAAGATTATAGCATTACTTTAATTAATTTCTTGATTCGTGAATATACACTTCTTTATCCCCATAGCAAGTTAGATAGTTCTATCAGAAAATTAACATTGGCATATGACAACTGAGATGCAGAGGAATGACTTACAGAATATCAAGGCTAAGAATTTATTAAATAGAAAAAAATAAAGCACTAATATACAGAGCTTCAGAATTAACTAAATCCCATGGACTTGCAGGGCCCCAAGACACTGTAACAGATGCAACAATTATGTATGGCATAACTTTAGGGACATAGTAGCCAATCTTCTGGGAGCTCTGCAGTTTCGATGAGAGAATGAACTGTTAATTAACAAATATTAAGATCCCAACTTGTCAGGGAAAATTAAACTCAAGGGATGAAGCATGGCTGCCCACAAAAAGCTAAGCTATCAAAACTAAACCAGGTCAAAACTAGTGCATGCCTTTCAGAAACAGTAAAAGGGATATTTCTGCCAGTAATTTCTGGTGGTTCAAAATACCATATAATAGGCCAGTTAATCTTTTTCTCTGAAATCTCTCAGATACAGACAACTCCTAAATACCTTATTTTGTCCAGGGGTCTACATTTCCTCTGAGCTTCCATGTGAGGTGGGCTTCTTTCCTATCTTGCAAGAATTCATAGATATCCTAAGGATTTCTCTCTATCAGTGAAAGGATTTGAAGGACAATCTTACTGCTTGAGAAAATAACCTTTTCTGAAGATGAGTACCTCACAGTTTTGAACTATGCAACCTCCATATCACAACTGATTCCTTGCACATCTGCCATGAAAGTACATTTCCTTGGTCTGAAGTTGGCAAAGATCTATACTGGAAAACCCCACCTTTGGCTAAATACTGATGACCTGCACTTGTTCTCACACGAAGGCAACAGAGAAAATTTATGGGAATGCCGAGATCGCATTTAGCAAGCTAAAAAACCACATGTGCACACATGGGCATGGACACACAATTTCTACAATTAAAAGCTAAAATCTGTTTCATTACAATTGATACAATTTTAAAATTAACAATACAATTTTACATTTACAATTTTAAAATTGTATCAATTTAAAAAAAAATTTAAAAAAACCTATATCTGATTTAAAAAGCATCCCCGTAATACACTTCAAATTATGTCACTAATACTTTCCTGGAGGCAAAGCTTCTCCCTAATTTGGAGAGGAAATTCAGACCTTCCGCTACCTCAGATCTATGTCTCTCCACAGCAGGAAAGGACAATTGTGCCAAAACACATTGAATTAAATGTGATTGTTTGGCTGCATCTCTTGCTACTTACTGAGGCAGAAATACAAGTAGCAAAATCAGTGTTTTTCTCTTTATGTTCTGTGTAACATAACACTCACATGATCAGAAAATTCTTAATTTTTTTTTTAGTGATGTTATTGGGGAGTAGGGGGGTAGGAAAGGGAAGAAATATAACCAAATTATTTACTGAGCTACAGAAACCTTCTCATTCACAAGAAACCTTTAGTCTTACTTTCTTGACAAGAAAAGCCTCGAACACTTCTTTATCCACATTGCATCAAACCAGGGCTTTAAGTTTTAGGCATACATAAGGGTTGCCAACCTGTTGAAAGTTCTCTTTGATTTCAACCTGACTGTCTCAAAATGATCCTGTGCTGCCTTTTATCTGAATGGTTATGGCTGAAAGCAGCAACAGCAATAACTCTACTATATTCTTTGAAGGAAAGAGCTTTACTCAAAATAGCAATAGAACACACATAAGTGCATCTTAGTTCTCCTTTGCTCAGTCTTTGGAACAGGTTCTCTTGTACGCATAAAATGTAAAAATGCTCTGCATTTCAGGACAGCAGATTTAAACATCATCAGTTATTCTGAAATTAGTCAAAATAGTTAATCAAGCATGCTGGTAAGAACTGACTTATTTCTGCTTCTGTGGATGTCCTCAGACAAAGAACCTAGGGTAAGAAGAACTAAGAACTGAGGTGGCACAAAAGAGACATAGTGAGACTGGAAACAGGATAACAGGCTGGAGGCCTTAATAAGTTATCAGAGATAAGAGATTTATATTTTGTTGGAAAAGAAATTTCTGAAGCTATGGCTAATAACATAGGTAGGCACAACTTTGTATTGGTAAATATTCATGTAGTTCAGGCTTAGGTTTAGAATATTGCATTTTGAATGAGTAAAATAAAAGTTCAGAATTGTGTTTTTAAATACATAAATAGAAAATGAGAAGTTTACATAAAATTAATTAATTAAAATAATTAAAATTAATACAGAAATATTTTAAAATGCAAGTCTGTTTGGACAGCTTTTGTATTACACTTGATTGAAAAATAACTTTAGAACTACACTAATAGTTTTAAATTTTCTGGGGGAAAGTGGGCTTTGTTAACATAGGAATAATTCCTGAATAGTAACTATTGTGCTCTTAGAACTTTTCTAGGCTTGCCAGTGTAGGCATCTGTCATATAAGTTTCCCCTTCCTATCTAACAAATGGCCTGAACTTAACTCAGGAGGGAACATCCAAGCTGTCAAGTCATACAGAAGTTATTTATGATCAAGGAAATAAACACATATATGCAGAAGGCTTTACATATTTCCCCAGTGAAAGCATAGTAATGTCAAAGGTTTAAATATTAAGGGAATTTTCAATCCTAGCATGTAAACCATGAGAAAGAACTTTTTACCATCTTTGAAAAAAAAAAAAGGAAGGGAAAAAAACCAAATGGTGAGAAAATACAACACGGTGAGGAAAAAAAATTAGCACTTCCTAATATTCTTGAATATCCATAGATGACTTCTGACACTAGCTGAAATATTATTCTTGATGAGATTTGTGTCAGAATCAAATAAGAATTTGTAGGGATATTCACCAATGGCCATACTAAATACAAAATTAAATTCAAGGTTCAAGATTTCCATTTGTGTATATAAAGCATAGTACCACATAATGCAGTGTGTTTTACTTTATTCATAAGAGATACAATTCAATTGAAATCTAATGATTTCTTACTTTCATATGGGATGTTTCGGTTACTGAAATGCACTATTTCTCTTAGGCTTAAAAACATTCATCAGCCATATGAGAGGGAAACACCAAGCATATCACCCAGATTAAGGGCATCCTCTTGAATGTGGTACAAATCGTAATTCTGGAGGAGGAAATAAATTACACACATCAGGAAGACATTTTGTTAAGGGCTTGGACAAACATTTACAACAAGAAACTAAATGTTTCTTAGGAAAGACTAATGATTTGAAGTGGTATAGTAAATCTGCTTCCTTACGATGTGTTTCTCACCTGGTTAGATTGTCAGATTTGCAGACGAGAAGAAATTTTTCTGTGCTGAATGCAGAATGATAGAACTAGAATTACCTGAGTACAGTCTGCTGGTTTGAAAAAGCATTAGACACTGTTTGGTCTCCTAGTAAAGGAAATCTGTTTGAAATAGTTACTTTCAGATCTGTGAGTAAAGGGCTTCACATCCTATGAATGTATGCTGGCAAATTGTGAAATGGTTTAGATTTTTACACTTATATTGCAGCCAGAGAAGATAGTGAAGAATTTCAGAATTGTGCAACAAATCTGTGTGAATGAATAATACTGTGGCTAATCAAAGTCATTTTGAAACCACGTTCCAACATGTTACTCACAGAGTAATCTAAGTGGAACAAAGAACAGGAATTAATCACTCACTGCTCAATTAAAAACTGTCAGTTCTTCTCAGGGAAAAATGTTCCAGTAAATATGTCTTCAGGCAAGCAGTGACTGTCAAATCAACACATAAAACAAGGAAAAAGAAAAAGTAACACTTAAAAATAAATTGCATATTACCATTTGCAATCCTGTTCCACAACGAACATTTGAGCTCAGAAAAAGAAACATTTTAGAAAGAGGTGACAAATTTGGAGAGAGCACAAACGCTGAGATAGAAGCAGTGCTAGCTTTAGTGTTGAGGACAAGCACAGAATGTTATCAAAGAAAATAAAAATCAAGCAAACCTATTTATTCCTTAATTCCAAGAGTTAAGCATACAGACACTTCAATTATACATGTAGTACTAACAATGTTTAATTGTAATGCTTATAACCACCAACCTTTCTCACAGGTATTATTAACCTACTATACTTTTAGCCATGGAGAATTTTAGAAGAGATAGAAAACAAGATGAGAAATAAGGATAACTTTTACAGTAGGTTACATTTTTAGATTACACCAATCTATTCATGCTGCTCATTCAAGCACAAAACAGAGGGGTCTGGACAGAAAAAAATGAGAATTTAACACTTCTAGTGAAATTCTCACTGGCTTGATGTTAATGGAGGAATTAGAAATTACTTCTATACCACTATTCAACTAATCATGTAGTTCTTCATTAATCATTGAAGAGCAGTGAGGTACCTAGTGAACCAGGCAGTGGTAATGCTCTTCTATTGAGACTGTTTCCTCTGTTCATTGGCTACAAACTTAAGTATACGTTTTTTTGGAAAGCAAAACAACTCTTCTTTGCATTCCAAAGAACAGGTGTAAAAAGAATCAAATACCCCAAACCAGAAATTCTCTAAAATGTTTCAATACATATAAAATACCGTGAATTAGAAGTTGACAGAAATTAGTATTTGACATTAACAGATTCCTAGAAAATTTTGCAGTTTTACACATTATGTGACTGTGCATTATACAAGATTTCAGAGTACCTGATGCTGGAAATGCATGTCAGAAGACTCTTGAATTATGAACCACGAAGCTAATTCAGTATTTAACTTGATGTTTAAATCTGATTTACAGCTCAGTATAACCATTAAATTAGAGCAAGTGAAGGCTGTTTACCTGCTTTGAGGACAGTTGATGGGGAAACAAGCTTTGTCTGGGAGGTAAATACTGCTGTTGCAAAATGGCAGGCCATCTTTAACATTCACCATGGGAGAAGACACTAGGCCTTTTAAAAAACTTTTTAAAATACTTTGGGGATTGTAAACTGACTTATGCTGAGGAAAGATAGAGGGCTAAGCAAATTCTGCTAATGTAAGCAACATACCTATATCTTTTCTTCCTACAAAGAGGTAATATGACTTTTTCAATACCTTTTTTAGAAGTAGATTAGGAGAGCATTATCATCTTCTGTTAAGAAAACACAATCTTATCAACACAGCTGTACAGCACTGACATAGAGGAATAATCAACAGGATATAAAGACAGACCATGTTGCATAGTTTTCTGAGGAGATATTATCTGTACATCCATTCCCATTGTGGTTACCAATACTAACAGTACTAGCAGTCCAACAGTTTTTACCTTGGAAATTTCCATTAAGACCCTTCCCGTGTGCTGTTTCATGTGTTAGCCAAAAATTAATAAAAGAGGCAGAAGATATTCCTAATCCTCAGTTTCTCTAAGATGATGTAACCAAGATGTTGTATCAGATTTTGAGATGGAAGGTCATGTGAGATAACTTTGAATATGCACACATACATATCAGTGGCACCACTGCCTCTTTGTAATTTCCATGGTAAGGATTCAAAGCAGTATCCCTTGCAAAGAACTGGCAGAGTTCTTCACTCTCTCTAGTTAAGTAAGGACTCAGAGCTGTACTCCTCAAAGACTATACATTTCTCTAGACACTTCAGGAAGTGCATAACATTTAGCAAAAGTGTGAAAGGAGCTCCAGGTGGCTGTATGGCATAAGTAAAATATTATAAAGTTCAGGAGAAAGCCACTGCTTCTGCTTGAATTGCAACCAAGTGGACCTTTCATAAGAAAAAGAGTTAGTGATTTTGATGATGTTCTTTTACACACCAGATGTCTTTGAAAGGGGCCTAGCAGTACCTTGGGTCTTTTAGTTTCTGATGAAAAAAAGACAGTTCTTGTAAGGTCATGTCCTCATTATAACATCTAATTTTTGGAGACTTGTTTCCAGAGAAGAAGTGTGAAGTTTAAGAAAGAATACAGAATACAGGCAAGTTAACTTCCTTCAGTACATGAAAGTCAGAATTCTCTTAGGTAAAAGCTTCAGATGGATCCTACCTCTTGTCCTTATGGAAAACAGTGCAAAGGAATTAAGCTTGAATCTCAGCTGTCCTTGTTGCAGAGGAGAGATCATAAAGACTGTTTTCAAAGATAAATGGAGAAGACAGCATTCAAAAGATCAAAAGGCTGTCACATAAGAAGATAAAGGACATGAATTGTTCATTTCTGACAATAGGCCAACTATTACTAGTCTAGGATGATTTGCAGGGATTTCTGATGTGAAAACTGAGGGATGGAAGATCCTGCAGAGTGAGAGTTGCAAAGCAACCTCCCTTGTGGAAGCAAGAGGGTTACTGAACTTCAGTTAAAGCATTTAGATTCTTATATTTTAAATAAGTATTAAGCACAAATGGCTTTTAAAATATACAACAGGGTTGTTGTCATAAAACTCCTCTTATCTGTTAAGGGACTTGGTCATATGGTCTCTAAAACCAGTTAAGATTCTATCTGTACTAAAGTGTATATTTTGAGAAGAGAATGACACAGAGAGCAAGACTGTGTCTCCAGAAACTGGACTGTATAGCTGGGAGGTACAGCATACAAAGCCTGTTTGTTAGAGAAACTAGACTCCCACGGGTGGTGTAATTTGGATTGGGAAGCTGAAAACCTGAAGAACACTTGAAGAACAGAATATAACTTTCATTGCTATAAGAGGGAAGAAGGTAGAGTTCTCAAGTGTACTTTTATACAATTTTTAAATTAAAGACAGAATTTGCAGCACTGATAGTGTAGGTGCTAGGAGACACTTGCCACTGACCCTTCGTCAATCCCTATTGAAAATAGGGATTCTGATTACTTTGTCTGGCAGAATTTATACCAGAAGAGCTATAGCCCATATAGATCCAATCTAAGGGGAAACAATTCTTCTTGGAAGGAACATAACATCATCTTCAGGTAGACTGTTGCAGAACACAGCCCTGTCGGACATTGAATGAGAGTTTAACAGGACAAAAGAGTTTTTTTACACAGAATAGCATGTTCTGAGGAGACCTTCTCAGGGCAACTGCTGCTACCATTGACCAGGCTGTAGTGTCAAAGGCATTAACTTTACCCTGAAACAGAGACAAGTTTACTTAAAAGCAGGAGAAAATCAAGTTGTGTCCCAAAAAACTGGTATGATGAAATATGAAAAGATCTTATTTGGAATATTAACTTTTATTTCTGTAATTAGAAATCCATTTACAATTTAGAATTGAAATAAACCAAACTGAAATGGAAAATGACATTGGAAAATCATAATTTTCTTTATATCCCCCGGAAGAAATAGGCCAACTTTCTTCTTCCTGTAGCAGGAGCTTACTGTAGACAACAAAGAAAGAAAATGTATATATTTTCTCCATGCTTACTCTAGCTATTCTTTTAGATACAGCCTCACAAGATACTACATTTCCATGCAGGGTCAAGAAGAGCAATGATATTTCTGCCTTCCAAGTACACTTCAAAGTATTACCTATGAAGCAAAAAAGAAGTGGTAGACAATATACATTAACAAGTGAGATGATTTGAAGCAAAGCTTATGGAAGGAACAACTCTTCTATTTCTGTAGGGCTTGTAATTTTCCTGTATTTGATACCTGAGTTCTACAGGGTTTCCAGCAATGACAGTCTGTTCTTCTTCAAGATTTACAGATAGAGAAGGGAAAAGGTCTAGGGAATGAGCCCTCCATTTCTAATCAGATGTAGTCAAATGATTTAGTGGCTGATGAAAAGGCAACATCCTTATAAACAACTAAGGAGTCTGAAAGATGATGGCTGGGTATTCAGCAGATCAACACTGCCGAATTTTTAGACCATGCATACTGACATAAAAATGATAAATATGTCTGTATGCATGCAGGGTGAATGTAACTTGTGGGCAGTGGGGTTTTCTTATGATGTTTCATTTGGAGCAATTTTCTAGTCACAGAAGAACTACAATGGTGTGCTGCTCCTAAAGGGAGCTGGGTTTAATACCTGATGCTATGTTCCTTCTTTCCATGTGCCAGTAACTTAGAGTTTTTTGTGGCTTTTGAAGGGGTTTAGATGTTGACACAATGATGAAGTTGACGCAAAATCCAAGACCAATGACAATAGTGTGACAAGGAATAAAATACGTCCTTCCTTTAGCCTCAGTTTGACTTCTGAAGGCACTGATTACAACATGGAATATCAACTGATGTGTATGTTAGTAAGAATGGGGATTATATATTATTTGTTTTATACTCTTTCATTAATAATGAATGTTTGTTTTAATAAAAATTATATTTGTTTGCACATTGTGAAAGCACAGTGAAGCTAAATGACTTCCTCAAGGTCACAAGAAACTTCTTCACAGGAAATAATGTAACTAAGACAAAATTACTTTTAAGGAAAGTGGTAAACAACATGATAAAGAGCACTGCAGAGCATGTTATTAGTGGTAAAAAAATCTAATTTATTACCACTGAATTATGAATTCATATAATAAGGGATTAAAAGAGGTAGCTTATTATTTGAAATTGTATCGAAGTCACATGTTTAAAGAGATGCTGGTAATTTAGAAGGTATAAATTCAGAGATGTTCTTTGATTCGAGAAGAGTTATGTAGAAAGTATTAGAGAAAATCAGAAAAAGAAATGCAGAAACCTTACAACTGGTACTACAAGATAGACATCTCTGTAAAAAAACAAACCTATGATATACAAATTGTGCTCACAGATATCTGAAAACCAAGTATTTTTTGTCTGGTGAATGCTAATATCTCCTGAAGGTAATTTTCCAATTATATCTGGATTTAATACCTGTTCAGATATTATTATTATTAAAAGATGCTAAGTTTTTAGCAGGGTGATTCAAATTTCTCCAGCAATAAACTTTTTTGGTTCTATTTTGTATTGAATATCTGCATTGCAGTAATGGGAAGATCATTTAATTTCTGATGCTCTTGGCAGTTAAAAAAAATTGTACTGCAGTGTAGAACTACAACAATAAAGTATGTATACATACTGACATTTAGTTAACTGAGTTCAGTTTGGTGCAGATCAAATAATTCCTACAGCACTTGAAATTGGCAAAGCAAAACTTGTCCTTTGGTTCTTCAAAGGTTTGTTCCAATCCTGTTCTGTTTCATTAAAAGTGGAGTTGCAAGCTCCTATGTAGTCAGTCAGTGTATGTTAAACCTAAAAGCCTAACAACAGTAACTGTAAAAACACTTCTCCACATTCACACCATAAACTTTCTTGCCTTAATGGTCTTGTCTTGAAGAAACTGCATGCCCTGGAATCAGGAGACAAAGAAACCTCTTATCTTTCAGACCATTTCTTATTCATGTTATCAACTACAGGCTTTTGAGCACAAACCATTTTTCAGACATGAGAAAGGAAAACTTCAAGTAGGTATGGATCTAAACGGCTGCTATATCATAATGAATTAAAAGATTTGAGAGAAACTAGTACTGGTACTAGAGAGGGAAACACTGGCAAGGGATAGCTGTGGTTCCTGTAGGTTAGCAGCAAAGAGCCTGGCACCTTGGCCTGTGGAAGTCTGTAAGAAAGGGTGTAAATTTGGTGTCCCAGAATCAAATATCCACACCTATGATTTTTAGGCAATAGTAATGAATTACAGTTCACTTCTTTGTGATAGGAAATTTCTGTGTGAGTCATTCAAGATGATCAGATTAAAAAGTCAAAGAATAAGTGCTTCTTCTGTGAAAGAATGTTTTTTCCATTGTTAATGGCTAAGTAAATTCCATCTCTATGTCCATGTTTAATATGGCTAAAATTGTTTTCATTCTTACAATCTCCAAGGAAATCCAGACTGGACTGTGACTTACGGTCCTCTAGTAAAAGACAATATGTACACTCTAGAAAGTTCTAAATGAAACATTCGTTGTAGATTTCTTTTCTTGCATAAAAAAACTCATATCAGAAAGATTATTTCCTTTCAGTAAAATTACAGAAAAATGTTGGTGAAAAATGTTTTTTTTTTTTCCATTCTCTTCAATCACTGAAATTACATGAAACTTGGTTCCTTCTGCACAGAGGTAAGAAAAAAAGAAACATTTATCTTTGCTGTTCACTTTTGCAGGTGGAATGGGTGAACAACAGAAATTAAAGAGTTCAAAAACATGCAATTATGGACAAAACCCAAAATAGGCAATTTCTTCTCTGATAGGCTTGATTTAACTTGTTATTTCCATTAAAACTCAAAAATTAATCAGGATGGCACTACTAAAACATCAAACCTTTTCTTTCAGATTAGACTTCTTTAGTACAATGGGTAAATTTTATTTTCACTGAAAAGGGTTGCAGAAAGAACTGCCATTCTAAGGGCTGAAAGACATCCAAGAACAGAGAACTCTATCATTCCATGATCACTGTGCCTCCAGCAGTCACATCCTCCACAAGTCCTTCTCTCTTTGCAAGCAACAGGTCCAGCAGGGCACCTTCCCTAGGTGGCTCTGTCACCAGCTGTGTCAGAAAGTTGACTTCCACACACTCCAGGAACCTCTTGGGCTGTTTCCTCTCTGTTGTACTGCATTACCACAGTATCTGCCTTATCTTCCTCCTGATTCTGACCCATAAAACACTCAACCCTGTCCTCACCATCATGAAGCCCTAGGCAATCAACATACTCCCTAACATTCAGGGCCACCCTTCTGCCTTGCCTGTTTCTTTTGGAGAGCTGTAGCCATCCATTGCAGCACTCCAGATGTATCAGTCATCCCCCCATGTTTCTGTGACATCGTTTTCCTGCTTTACACTGGCTTACAGATCCTTCTGTTTGCTGCCCATGCTGCACATGTTGGTGTCGATGGACTTCTGTTGGGCTTAATCCTACCACCTTTTGTAAAGGAAAAGTGCTAATTCCTACCAGACCATTCTCAGGAGCTTCTGTGGTTTCTAACCCATTAATAATCCTTGTGTCTGCTGCCACATGGTTCTCCACCCCTATCTCCACTTAGACAGCAGACCAAAGGACCTCACTAGCACACCATCCCTTTAGCATCAGCTTCATTTGAGACTGTTTCTCTTTGAACCCTCTAGTAAATCAAGAAGAGTTCACTGCTACCTCAAGAATATGAGAATACCTTCTTGTAATATTCCACAAACCTCTTCTTGGGAAAATATGGATATAAAGAGTGAACAATCTAAGTATCTATGGAGAGACTGGGAAAAATTATTATCTTCATTTCACTATATGAAGAAACTGTAATTGCCAGTGGATATTCTCATGCCCAAACACTGGGTAGGCTTCAAGGTCCTTCCTTGCCACATTTCTGCTTGCCAGGCAACAAGAACAATAAAAAATGGTATAAAGTGAAATTATATTCTTGTGGAAACTATTTATATTTAGATACTACAGCTTATAGCACAGTAATCCTAAAAGCACTTTAGAACATAAATCACACGTAGCACAAAGGAAACTGAGTCTTGCAAAGATTATGTAATTTACTAAGAAAATCAATGGTGGAGAAACCCTGAATTACTTCTCTTCATTCATAAGGACAGAGACCAATCCCTTCTTTCTTTTCTGAATTAATGGTCAGTTTAGATTATGAACAGTTCGAAATGAAATTTTAGACATAGATTCTTTAGAGTTTGTAATCTACAACCTTTAGCAACAATCAATATGATTTAGATGCACTTAAAGTTCTGCATTTTTTTCTGCTTAGTAATCAACAGACATTGTGATTGTATCCACAACACTATGATCAAAACAAATGCAACAACAACACAGTTACTGTGTGGCTCACCTCTCCCTCCCTGCTCTTTATCCAGTAACACAGTGCAAAATCAAAGAAGATAATTCTGTCTGAAAGCAACAGCAATAACCATCTGAGTCCAAAGAAAGCTCCATTGGGCTCATTGGCAGGGGGAGAAAGGCTGCATGTAGGTTGTCTCCACATTGACTACAATTTTATTCTGACAGAAAAAAGTTGATAAATCTAAAGACATTTCATCTTATTTTTGTTCACCCGTGGAGCCTACAGTTCTCTGCTAAATACATTTCAGTCTATTTCTTGATATAAACAATATAAATGCAAAAAAAAAAATTAGGCTAGAACCACAGAATCACAGAATCAGCCAGGTTGGAAAGGACCTCTGAGATCATCAAGTCCAACCCCTGATCCACTACCACAGTGGCTACCAGACCATGGCACTGAGTGCCACATCAGTCTCTTCTTAAAAACCTCCAGTGATGGAGAATCCACCACCCCTCTGGGCAGCCCATTCCAATGCCTGATCACCCTCTCTGTAAAGAATTTCTTCCTAATATCCAACCTGAACCTCCCCTGGCAGAGCTTAAGTCCATGCCCTCTTGTCTTACTGATGGCTGCCTGGGAGAAGAGACCAACCTCCCCCTGGCTCCAACCTCCTTTCAGGGAGCTGCAGAGAGTGATGAGGTCTCCCCTGAGCCTTCTCTTCTCCAGACTAAACAACCCCACCAGAGGCTAGAAGGAAAAGAATAAATTATAGTATTTGGAGAAGTTTGAAAATAACTCATCAAATAAATAATTCCTAAAGGCAAACATGGCAAGATGTATCAGTTTTCAGTCATGAAATAATATTTTAATGGAAAGCAGAAGACAATACCCAATAACTAGATAAAAGCAGGATAAATGACCAAAGGTATAGAAAAATATAATTACAGAGCTGACTTGGTGCAGACCTCAAATTATTTCTTCTAAAAGTAAATTAGTGTCCCTTGTCACATGAAATACATTGATTATTTTATTGTTACTTTGAAGGTGCATACATTTCCTGAAAAGTAATTTCTTAAATCTGTATCATGTACTGGAATAGACCACTGGCTCAGAATACCTGGTCCATCAGAAGCACAGAATTACTTTCTTCCTATTTCTATAGGGTTCAAAACATGTTGGTGCTTTGAGAGCAAAGTAATTAAATCCAAAGGAAAGAAATAGGTGAAGAAAGAAAAATAAGAAGCAAAGAAGGTAGAGAAAACAATTTTTTTTTCTAAACAGTATGGAAGGGAACCTTCTAAGGTATAATATTAGATTTGCCCAAAAGAAATGCCTATGCACTTATATATTCCGAATGCTGATCCTTTTTCTCACCTCTGTACCTAAGCTGTACAAGTATCAGACCAAAGTTCTGTGCAAAGTTGCTGCAGTTTAATTCATTTGCTGAATACAGTGATACCTGTAGATATAAATGTCAGAGAGAAACACTATTGGTTTTCAGTGGTTCAATTTTAACCTGCTTTGAACTCTATTGGACACTTCAACATCTGCAGTGACTACTGAAAAATTTAATCATTA
This sequence comes from Heliangelus exortis, assembly GCF_036169615.1. Lineage (NCBI taxonomy): Eukaryota > Metazoa > Chordata > Aves > Apodiformes > Trochilidae > Heliangelus > Heliangelus exortis. Next base: position 20,244,847 of record NC_092425.1, on the reverse strand, counting down.
TTTTATGAAACAGAGAAATTGCATTTTCAAACTACTCTACTATAAAAATAATGAGAATTTTCCATCTATGTGTTTGATAGTATTATCTGCCTATTCACAGTTTGTTAAGAACACTGAGGAACTGTAATTTTGTCATCAAGGAAAGTTCACACATTTTAAAAGGTGATCATTGTATAAATTATGTGTCACAATCATCAGTAAGTCACTGCTGTGAATTTTAATGGTAATTGAACACAGCTGTGCTGTCCCAAAGGATATAGATTTAATGTATAATCCTTGCACACACTGAATACCATTAGCACATGAGGTCTGCTTGCCAGGTATAAGCGATGTTCCAGAGTGTTCTGAGATCAAATGAAACTGAAGTTTCTGTCTGGCCTAAAACTGATAAGGATACATTAAGCCCCTATTCTGGATTGACATCTCCTGATGGGTTGCAGCAGTGTGGGACACAGCTTGGGAAGCCTTAAGGATCCCTCTAGCCTATTTTACATAGCCAGCAGATATCTGAAGCACGTGCTGAAGAAGGATGTGTAACCCACAATGCGTAACCCACTGCGAACTGCAGTTTAAGTATCAGTGGTTGAAAGTATTACTGATAACATGTAACTAACATTTCTAAATGCTATTGCTTTGGATAATTCAGAAATGTCACTTGCCTTCCCAAGAAAACGACAACTCAACAGACTAAAGCCTGGTGGAACACTGGGAAATAAATGTCAGCAAACAAGAAGCTACATTTAGAATGCCATGGTCCTGTTGTTTTTATTACTATTGTTGTTTTTATTGTTATCATAATAATCATAATCATCACCCATTATACTAATCTATTAGAATAGAAGTTGGGATTTAAAAACTTTTCAAAATCAAGCTTGCTTGTGAATTTAAACTGTTGTATAAGGGTAAGCAGGCAGCAGTGGAGTTCTACTGGAGATCTAAGCTCGATACATCCCACATTGCTTGCAAAGCATTCAGTGTGTTCCTTTCCAGAGAAAAGAAGAAGGCTTAATTTGAGAGGTATCTTGACCAGTTTTATAATTTTGTAAAAAAAATGAAATATTTATAGATAGTAAACATGAGAAGTCAACCTAAGGGCTTTCATGAAGCCGAAGAAGCAAAAGTACCATAGATAGTGGAAAATATCCTTTTATAGCTTCTGGAAGTAGAAGTTCTATGAAGTTTCTGAGAGAATACTGTGGTTGAAGACTCCATAGTTGAAGAGAAGAGTCTGGCAGGAGTATGACTGGATAATCAATGTTTCAACAAGAGGAGCTGTAATATTCTCCTTAATTTTACTTAAAACAGTATGTTCATAATTATAAAATGGTCTTCTCTAAATTAGATAAATGAAAATCTGCATTAAAGAGATAATGAAAATTTGCTCAAAATCCAATAAAGCAGATTTTATGTAATTTCATTATACAAAATGGTTTTGCTTTTTTCAAGACTAATTATGTCAGTTATGTAAACAGCTCAAAATGCTCTTAAGCTTTTTTTCTGTTGTATTTATTAATGCATATGCATACTTATTCTTTGAGCTGAGATTAATTTACATTAACAGTTTAACCCATTATGGTATGTAAATATACATATTGAAAGACTGTCTGGCTATATACATTCCCAAGGATGCCATTAACATCATGAATAATTGAATGAAAATATTGAAGAAGACTTCTCAACAGTTACCAGATTAGTCTGACATAGTTAAAATGCAAAACCGGTTAGTTAAGTTACTGCAAAGTTAAACCAAAAATTCTTCAAGTCCAATCAGCCATGTGAGAAGGCACTTTTAACACACACCTTGTTGTTTGAACTACCTTTCACAGAACTGGCCTTTTAATAGTTGCTTTTCGCTTGTTCCCTTTTGCAGCCACAAATCAATATGCAGAAGCAAACGACAGACCAAATACGAATTAAGAATTAAGGGTCAATTTACACCAAAATAAAATGCAGCAGATAAGCATCCAAAGAGGAGTTGCCTGGCAGCACTATGGATGGTGTGCCCGTGGGACACACCAGAAGCTGAAGCTGTGGCTCAAAGAGACTCCACAAATGACACTGACCCACCTGCTGTAGGTCATTTTACAGCAATTCTGTGAGGATTCAAATACAGTAGAATGCTCATCACCCTCATGTAAAATGCATTACAAAAGTTCCTCTACTTAAATTGCATACTACCACAAGCAGAAATAAGGTAGGTATAGGTAGGTATCTCTTCCCACAGTTTCCCTCAAAAAAAAAAAAAAAAAAAAAAAAAAGAGCTAGAAATCCTACACTTAAGTTCCTTAACATTGTTCATTTTGTGAGATTACTGAATATTGGATCAGAAAACAGAAATACACGGAAATGGTATTCCCAAAGACAGTAAAATGTATTCAGATTTCAGATGATCAAGTTATTTGATTTAATATAGTGACACAATAAATCAGGACAAAGAAAGTCTAAGGAAGCCCTTTTCAAATGTATGACAAAAACCAATCACTGATTTACCCTGTGCATGTAAAAGGTGTATCCTATCAGATCATCAGGTGGTCTATGGAATTAAAAAAAATCCTAGAGTTGAAAAAGTAGTGTTTCTAGAAGATGGAGCCAAAAATGAATGTCTTTCTCCATCATGGTCGGATTTACATTCTGCAATCTATTCACAAATCTTAAAACTTTCTTAGATCAGATAAATAAAAAGTAGGAACTGTGATACCAGTAAGAGCTTTAGAAATCTCCTAAAACTGAATGTTAAGACTATGTGGCAAGAAGGTATATGATAAGAGGTATAATAGAGAAATTCCTTCTATTGCTCCAAAATACGTACAAGGTGAACAAAGTTCATGGTTCAAGAAAGAGGGGACAAAGAAGACATTCTCCTACTTTGAGATCTTGAAGGGTGGGTAATCTAACATTCATTAAAAAAACACCACTATGTCATGAAAACGAACTGAGAAAAATCGTTCCATCTTTTGTGGAAGGAGTATGCAACCTAAAATAAGATTGTACAAAGGTCTCAATATTTTTTCCCTCTGTTTCTTTAGAGCCAAGTCCAGGGACTTCTGTCATTTGTTATAACAAATAGAAGCAGAGTACTAGAGGAAGGTGTATAACCATGTGCCATAAAGAGGTAACACCTTTTTACACAGTTTGAGAAACAAAAAAATAACTATCTCCACAAAACTAAAATTAATATTTCTCCCTTGCCATATTCTCCCTTGCCTACTGTAGTACATATGTATATCAGACAATAACTGCCCAAGAGGCAGAAATATTTTCATTCCATTCCAGACAGAAGATGGAAGCTCCTCTCAGTTTTGACGTGTGTAAGTATCACAGAATGGTTCGGGTTGGAAGGGACCTTAAAGACCACCTGGTACCAACCCCCCTGCATGGGCAGGGACACTTCCCACTAGACCAGGCTGCACAAAGCCCCATCCAAGCTGGTCTTGAAAACTTCCAAGGAGGGGCCAGCCACAACTTCCCTGGGCAACCTGTGCCAGTGTCTCACCACCGTTGTGGTAAAGAATTTCTTTTTAATATCTGATATACATCTACTCTCTTTCATCTTTGAAACCATTCCTCTTCATACTATCACTACTTTTACTTCTTTAAAAAAGTCCCTCCCCAGCTTCCCTGTAGGCCCCCTTCAGGTACTGGAAGGCTGCTCTAAGGTCTCCCTGGAGCCTTCTCCAGGCTAAGCAGTCACAAGTCTGTCAACCTCTCCTCACAGGAGTAGTGCTACAGTCCTCTGATCATCTTTGTGGCCCTTTGAATTCACTGACTGGTGAGTGGTAGTGATCCTAGATAGTTTCTTCCATACTGTACCTCACTGCTACATACAAGAGTATCTTACTAGGAGAACTTTACTATTGAACATTACTGCTACAGCCTATATTCTATTATTTTAATATATTTTTGTGACGCAAAAATCCACATGTAACCTCTCTATGAGAAATAGACACTTATATTTCAGACAGGTTTAGAATCATTCATTCAGTTTTGTGGAAGGTAAAGTTTTTGCTTTTCTCATACAAGATTTCACTTTTTTCACAGAAAAGCCTTAACTGTTTTGGTATTTAAAACCAAGAGAATTTGATCAGATTACTGAGAGTTTGGAAGTGTTTTCACATTCCATACTTTATGTGCATTTTTAATAACCATTTGTTTTTACTGTTCTGTAATATGGAAATCCATATAATTGTTAATATTGCACAAATTCACAGCTAATCACATTATAGTACCAAAGGAACAATTACAGCATGTGAATGTGTATAAAGATTAATATACATATCCTAATAAATCTCAGCTGACCCATTAATGTATAATGGGCCCAAAGGAGGCCTCATATTCTTAGTATAAAAATGGCACATTTCTTCCCCCCTCCACTCCTTTCCTCATTTTGTTTTATATATACAAACTGCCATAAAAAGGAAAATTAAGCAATACAAAAACATTCTCAAATATCAAGAGGCTAATCAAAAGCACAAACCACTTTCTTTTCATATTAGACAATAGGAGTCACACTAATATTTGACATGCATGTATAATGAGGTTTTTTTTTTTACTCTTCCTTTTGAGAAACAGGCTTCTGAGGTTGTGGACAGACATCCATACTATGTGTTCTACAATGAGTAGCCACTACAGGTTGGTTAAGGCAGGAAATTTTAGTTTTAATTGCATATTAAAACAGCTTTTCCTTGGTTTAGGGCACACCTTCTGCTACTTCAGTTAAATCTCTTGTACTTAAAAAAAAAAAGAAAAAAAAAAAAAAAGAAAAATGAAAAATGATCCTCTTTAATGATCCTCTTTGCTATGTAAGATATGCTTTACAATATTGCTACATAGAGACAACTCCTTCTCCTCCTGTCACATACTGCCCCTTATACTATGCTCCAGAAAAGCAATTTTCTGCCTCAAAAGCACTCTATTTTTTAAAAGTTTGTCTCTGGGCAATTTTCAAGTTTACTAGAGCTGCACAACTGTATACAGATGCCAAAGACCCAAACTAGGGCAATTTATTTGATCCTTTCCTTTTCAAAACATTTAGCTGAGATTGCATATCCAACAGAGAAACCCCAACAAAATATTCAGAGATGACCTGCAGTGACACACATCTTTTTTCCTTTTTTTTTTTCTTCACAAAAATTTGCATTAAACATCTCCAAACTCCTCAAATACTCTACATTTGACTTTTGTTTAATATGACCTTTAACACAAATCTTTCCCAAGGTATTAACAGCTAATTTCTTTTTTAAAGGAGATCATGAGAACTTACAAAGTTTTTCAAGAAAAATAGGGTTTTGGGGTTTGTTTTGTTTTGTTTTTAAACATCTGCACTCATTTGAAACCAGTTTCTTTTTTGTTACAGAGTAAAGTACCAGCTGTATGAGAAAATACATCCTTCCAGGGTTCAGCACCTAGTTATAGCATTTTTAAATGCCTGAAGCTAGTTTCACCTCAGTATTCTCCCAGTACAGTTCTGCCCTAACACAGTAAGGGCAGTTCAAAACAGAGCAAAGGCCTTGCCTTTAAAACCATTCACATCTTGAAATTTACTTTACTTGCATGAAAGTCTTTAAGGAACTAGGATAACTTCAGGATTTGGACCTCAGTTGGCTGTGAATGTAACATTCACTAGTGCATAGTATGAGTTAAAAAACCACCTTGATAATGTTTTTCAAACTTTTCAAGCAGCTGGTTGAATTTTACAAGCTGAAAATTAATAGATGGCAGGCTCCTCTATGTCTGAAATAGTTATATAGTTATATTAGTTATATATTCACTTTTGAAAAATTTAAACCAGACCAACAACTCATTTACTCCAAAGACTTACATTTCTCCATTTTATTTTTCTATTGTTGTTTTTCAACTAAAGGCTTAGCACACTTAGTTTCAGAATTTCATGCTGGCACAGAAATTAATTGTGTTAAAAATCACCATTAATACTGTCCAGAAAAAAACAAGGCATAAAGGATATCTATACATGGTTCTAACTAGCAGATCAGACCCTACCAGCTGAAGCACAAGGTTTTTTTTGCTTATTTGATGAATCCCTTTGGTAAGAATGCTGTTTGCATTTTTCTATGCTTGGCATGTGAGTATATTTAAAAATGGCCTGAGAGGGAAACATCAATTTTCTATCTTTTTTGTAAGGCCCAAAAAGGTATTATCCCCCGTACAGAAGTATATTCACTTAATTAGCATAATTCACTCAATTAACCTTTGTGCCAGAAACACAACCACATTGCCATGACAGCACCTTTAGGGTCATGCACTTGGCCCTGAGAAAATAGAATTTGGCTCCTGTTGTGTCTGTCTCAATTTTGTACTGGCCCACAAGGCCTGCACATGTGCACACAAACCAGACTGTAGTGGAGGTAAGAGAAACGTAGCACCAGTAGAATGAAGAATTTGACTTGAAGGCAAATCAGATTTCCAGACATGCTTAAAACTAATGCACCAGATTACCAGAGGAGCTATTTGTTGGCATATACACGCAAGGGAAGAAGATCTTTATGATTTAGCTCATCATGTCTGCAAGTGCTAATGTTGTCTTAGCATCCTACAGTCAATTTCTATGCTGTGGTAAGGAACAGTGTAACAGACACAGATGATAACACTGCACACCATGAAAACTTTGAAAGCCACTGAAGTAGGACACTAAATAGTAAAATTATTTTGAACTATCTTAATCTCCGATGTCTGATTTAGACTGCTTTAACTGTACAAGAAACTAATGAATGTACACCTCTGTACGTCTTGCTGTCTGGCAAACCTTCAGCTGTGTGTCTGGTTGTTGTCAGTCAGTCACAGCTCACTGATGATTCACAAGGGTAAGTGTAGACTGATGCTCCATTCATTTTGGTTTAATTGTAATGCAATGGCTATGCCAATCAGAAGTTACCAGGAATAAACAAACTGGTAATTAAATAAATTTCCTCTTTTTTCCTCTTTTTTATCTGGTTAGTTACATCCTATTTGTTTGTGTATTTGCCCTGTTTTGGCATGGCTTGCTTGCACGCATTTGAAATCAGGATAACATCATTCAAGCCAAGGAGTCAGAGGAGTTACCTGAGAGCAAATATGACAATTGCCAGTGACTTTCAATAAAATCCATGCTAAGTTTCTTTCTCAGAATGCCTTTTCATTATATTTTTACAAAGTAATCAGAAAAGCATAGGCAGAAAAGCTGTATACCCAACCCAGATGAAATACTGCAGAAGACATGCTATTTTTTAATTCCCAATGGATTAATATCAAATAAAGTAGGATATATAAGATGCCGTATTTCTTTCCCTACAAGTTAATATTAAAGAAAAAAAAAGAAAAAAATATGTTTATTTGCTTCCAAAGTCTTGTGTCTCTAATATATAAAACCAAATAAAATATGAATTCTATTTCATGTGAACTTTACATCTTTTTCAAAGGAAATCAAGCTCTTAAACTGAAAGGTGTTTTACCAATGATTATTCTGTAAAAAAATGTAGGAGCAGTCCTTAAAACTGAGACTGGCCGCTCAGCTTTCTTTTCTGTAGGGACTACACTAACTGTGAGGATACAGTTCTTCTTCTTCTTCTAATCCTTCTGGTTGCTTTCATTTTCTAAAGTTTCTCAGTATTAGGAATGAAGTAAGTCCTCTGTAAGAATTATGTCTAAACTGTGTGCTTAGATGGAGCTCATTCAGAAGCCTGCTTTCCTCACAGCAGCCATTACAGAAGGCCTATACCTGCAGCCAGAGACACAGGCTGAGCTAGAAACCATAGAATCACAGATTCATAGAAAGTTGGAAAGGTTGGAAATGACCTTGAACATCATCCAGTTCCAACCCTCTGCCATGGGCAGGGACATCTTCTGCTAGACCAGGCTGCTCAAAGCTCAAAGGCTCATCCAACCTGGCCTTGAACACTTCCTGAGAGGGGGCATAGACAACTTCCCCGAGTAAAGCTTTCAAGTGTCTCACTACCCTCTGTACCACATGAAAGAATTTCTTCCTTATTTCTAATCTCCATCTAGCCTCTTTAAGCTAACACTGCTCCCCCTTGTCCTATCAGTACACGTCCTTGTAAAGAGTCCCTCTCCAGCATTCATGTAGATCCCCTTCATGAACTGCAAGGTTGCTCCAAGCCTCCTGTTCTCCAGGGTGAACAACCCCAACTTTCAGCCTGTCTCTTAGGAGAGGTGGTCCAGCCCTCTCGGAAGTCCTTCCATGGATTTGTTCCAAACAAGGGCCAGAAATCTATGAATGGTCAGTGAGTTGCAGTTTAAGCTTATCTATAAATATGGACACCCTTAACCTTGTGAACATCCTCAGTCACTCTACTACAAGTTAGCTGTAACACCTGTTCTAAAGTCCCTCTGTGTAAGTCAAGAACATAAGATTTGTGGCATAATTCTTTCACTCCCACACACTTCCTACTGATCAGTAGATGTGACACCTCATCTTATGCCAAAACACACAACTTATTCATGGCACATAATACAGAGCTAAGTGATGTCATTCTCTGTGTTGGTCATACTGAAGTCCCTTATTATAGTCACTATGTAAAATTATGCTCTTTGAAAATTCCAAACCTTTGGATAAAAATGCATGTAATGTATATCAAAATCAAAGTTAGATTTATTACATACAGAAAAGTAGAAATAGAAGCAAAGGAAAAGAAACAGAAAAATACAAACCAAAATTAAATGATGAAATATCTATTCCTCCTTTTTTTTTTCAATGAGATATACAAATAATACTATATTTCTCCTTTGCTGCATAAGTATAGCCAAATAACAAGGATATGTGCATAATAGCTTTGATTTGATTGTTTGAATAGCAGAGGAGACAGCTACTTAGCTATCTGAAAATAGTACCATATAAATAGCCAGTGCTTCCTAAATGCTGTAGTTCAAAAAGCTATTGGCATCTCTTCAGAGCTTCTCATTTACTTCCTTTATGCAGCAGTTTTCCACACTTAAGTTTAGTTTTCCCCATAGTTTAATAGACAAAGAAGTATGACCATCCATATTTTAAAGTTCTTTTCTTACTCAAAAAAATCATATTATCAAAATTATAATACTGCCTTTTGAAAAGGAATAATGTACCTTCATAAATTCCATGTGTGCATATAATGCTTTTCCATTGTTTGCAAGGTGCTAAAATTAATTTTAATTACACAATTATCTGATAAATGGCAGAATTCTTGTGACCTATATGATTAATTTAATTACTCAGATTTATCTGTGAATGTCTGAGCACTGAATGTTTTACGTAAACAATCACTGCCTGGCATTCTCTATTCTTACTGATTAATAAGAATTAGAATGTTTTAGCTAAATAATTACTGTCAATTCTCAAGCTAATATGAGTAATTCACTGTATATTTTCTAAATTTAAAACCTTGGGCAGAGGAGAATTTTTTGTTTTATATGCTATTTGAACAAACGTAAGTTAAAATAATGAATTAAGAGTAATAAGTATGGTTCATGAAAATTTGAATTTTAATTAAGTCTGTGGATTTCAAATGGAGCTGTCCCTTGCTTTCAATGACAGCATGAGGATCCCTGTTACTTCTTGGGTCTTATAATGCCTGCACAGATTGCAGGATTTTAACCTTTAACTAAGATTTTACTTAGTTAAGATTTAACTAACCTTTCATTAAGGTTAAAATCCCAGCCTGTATGTGTGTCCTGGCTCTCTCCACCAAGTAATTTTTCAGCACAGTGATTGAAAGTGTTAACCAAATCAGAAAAAAAATCAAGGCTTACAGATAATTAAGACCCTACAAGTTTCAGGGAAGGAGATCCAAACAAATATCCCCCGGGACAGGAATGTGGGTGGAACTCAGGCATTCTGAAAGGAGCTGGCTGGGCTACTCAGCATGGAGCTGCAGACTAAACACAGTTCTTTTGTTTCTTAGCTAGAGAGGGTAATAGGAGACAAGAAGAAGAGGAAAATTCAGGTTGCAGTTGAAATCGGTGATCTTATAGCTGGCTTGATTAGTTTGAGCTCCTGAAGCATTGTGCTTCTGCTAGTTTACAGTTTTTGTGACTTTTTAAATAAAAAAACAGGGTGTTATGATTCCAGTCTGATTCCTAAGAGTTTAGGAGAAAAAAAATTACGTAAAAATGAATAACAAATTTACAGATGATAAGAGAAATATATATATATTTTTATAGGAAAGTCATTTACTTAGGGGAGAGCAACACTGTTTAAGACTAATGATAGTTTATACTGCTGGAAGTTAATGCAATGTGCACAATCAATCAATATTTGAACCAAGATGCAAGGAAGTGTCCTCATTAAGCCTTCATATGTAGTTCAGAGATATAGGCTTCAAAGGGGTAAACTTGCCTTTAAAGCTTTCTGTGTTAGAGCTTTCACTGGATTTTTCACCAAACTGATGAAAAATAGTTGAGGCTTAAAAAAAAACAGGAGCCACAATAAAATAATCAGAGGTGGGCTAATCCCACTCTGACACAACAAGTTAAAACCAAGAATGTGTTCAATCCTATCTTTATCAAAGAGAGAGAAGATTTATACATATATAGGTAATATCTAATACAGTTATCAATTTACTCCTCTCAATTATCTTTAATTAAGTCAAGTCCTCTTTGTAAAATGTTGAACTTCAACAAAATACCAAATATGTACAAAATGCAATGGAAGCAATGTATTACTGAATGTAGAACCATCTGGCAGATGGCACTGGAGTACCTGGTTGTATCAAAGAGAAATCACACCAGGGAAACATAAAATCCCAAATTATTGCCACATTTTTGTCAGAGTAAAAAAACCACCATTTTTTTAGCTATCAGAAATGAACTGAGAATTGGTAACAATTTTATTTGATTCTCTCTGGTTACATTCTAACTTCTGCAAAGTGTTGTGCTCTCAGAGTGAGGGCAGACAAGTCCCTGCCGGCCCAATAGCCCTTATAATCATGCAGTTACCTATTATTAGTATTCCAGTTGCTTGCGCAAGATTTTTAAAACTGTTATTGAAACTTAAAATAACGAGTTCTGATCTCTATGCCTAAACTTCGAATATTACCCAGTAAACAAGAAATTCTGAGTCTTTAACAGTTGGACTGTCTATAGTTCTATCCATTTTAAAGGAAAGCAGCTATTTGTGCAAAATATCTTAATATATCAAACTGCAAGTTATTCCATGCAGCTACTGTAAAACTATGCAACCTCTTCTAAGCATATAAAAATGAGTTGACAGACAACTTTAGAATGAAAACAGAGTTAAAGGAGGCCTTTTGAAATTCTGTTCGAATGTTTTAAATGGTGTGTAAATTCACCATCATACATCACTGAACTGACTATTTTTGTATGTTGTTAAGACTAACACAAAGTTAGTAGATGAAAAACTGGAGACAATGCATACATCCTTAATTTTAAAAAAATGTTATTTTTGATGCTTTTGATTCCAGACCAGGATGAGAACTTAAGTCAGTTCTGAAATATTCACACAAATACGCAAAACCAAGCCTAATACTGATTTACTTGAAAAACAAAAGGCTAACCCCAGAATTAGCAAGACTCTATCACATAGTCATATAGGAAGAAAGAACATCTATAGATCATAGCCTTTTTGCAATGCTGAAACAAAAAGAAATATTTGCACTCTTCTTTCTCTTTCTCTCCCCTGATTGCCAGTAGACAGAGGAATCAGTGGCACTCCTAGCACACAGAGGAGGAAATTCTAAATAGCACCACTGTTCATTTGTTACACAAAGGACACATATACAACACATACCAGTGTTTTCTTATGCTGGAAGTGTTCCTTTGATGAAAAGACATTAGTGTGTTAGCCTAGTGCCATGATAACACTACTATTAATATTTCTTTTGAAGCTCCTCTGGTCCTTTCAACTGACATACTTCAATAACATATATAGTTAAGAAAAATTAAAAAAAAAAATCAAATATTACTTATCATACAGTCATAAATGATACATCACAGTTGTCTGACTGTAGTCCGAATAGGAGATAATTGCAGTAATGTGGTTAATACTGAATGACAGACAGCTAAGTGGCTCTTTATGGCAATACCTTTAAATTAAATACATGTAATCCTTTCCAGCCTTAGATCCTGTACATACTTACAGCTTCCAAATTGTTCCAAGCCAGGTTAAATATTTTTTATATCTGACTATGTACTTTGTAGTGTTCTGTGTTATGGTACTGTAAATATTCCTGAGCCATGGATAGCTATTTCACTATCCACACATCTGTTTTCAACACTGTGTTGAAAGACTGAAATTTCTTCAGGCATACTGAATGTCTCAAGCAGGATATATCAGCTGAGATACCCTCAAATGATCCAAAAACTTTTTCAGAACTATGTAGTTTAGACAGCAATTATGGAACTACTATAGTTACTACATCATCCCTGGACTGCTCTGTGGGTATCAGAATTTCTGCAATGCTGTGATTTCACCCTAGGCATCCTTCCCAAAGTAGAAGGGTCTGGGAATGCAGCCTTTAGCTACCTTCCAAAATTTCTACACTTGTGAAACTTTCAGATTGCCATATTTGAGGTGTTACTATAAATTTTTATCATTCCAGACCACTTAGCCAATGGAAAGTAGCAGAAAGAGGGGAGAGATTCTTTGCTGTCAGGAAGTATTTCTGTCTCCAAAATAGTATTTTGAAAGGTTCTTTCATACAGATTGAATAGATAGCACATTATAACGTTCTATAACTGCTTGCAAGTCTAGAGAAATAAGTGTTTTTAAATACCTCAAACTAATTTAAAAAAAGAAAAAAAAAAACCCTCAAATGCCTTCATTTGCAGGGTGGGGTGGGGAGTGGGGGGTGTTATACTGTGAAAAAAATGGAAACCCCTCAAGTCAGCACAGCTTTTTGAAACAAGTTTCTTTGCAGTAAGGAACTGGTTTCCCCATGTGGTCACTCACCAATATTTATAAGGGAAGGTCACTTTGAATGCCACCAGCAGATGAAAAACAGGAGGGAAAGAGGGTTTTTCTTTCTTCACTGAGCTGGCTGATTCTGCCAAAGTGATAGTCAGCATTGACATTACACTAGGGAAAGGTTGTAGTAGTCTCACAGTCTCAGCTCTGCTGCAGAAACAAAACAAAAACAGAAAGAATAACATATGTGTATACTTTTCAAATGAAAGTAATGCCAAAACATTAAATCTCTGATCTCTGGAATATAAATAAAACTTTAATCTTGGCTTTGAAACGGTTATCTCAAATCTACTTTAAAAATAAGATTTAAAAAGACCCAAGAAACTGAATATCCTTCTGTAAAATTAATCAATCACTTTCAGGGTTTAGTGGAAGGAAATGGCCATAAACATCTTATGTACTCAGCTGGTGGTAGAAGACAGACAGAATTGACAATTCTGTTAAAAATAAGGAAAAGCTGAGATTTGAACTGAAGATTGTATGCAGAACACATTGCAGGGAGTGACAGGAAATTTTATAGGTGAACATGGCCCACGAAAACCTGTAGGGAAAGGCGAAAGATTAATGAGGGATTCCTACTTATTTATTTATTTATTTATTTCATTTTTCTAACATCTATGTTAATTACTACCTACACACCTGATACGTCCCTCACAAAAACAAAACCAAAAACTCTGATGAATAAATAAACAGCTCTAGAAATCTTCAATAGGGTCCTTTACCTTGCAGGGAATATTATCATTGGCTTTTGATACAATTTCTGCTGCAGGGAAAGACTTTCAAAGCTCAGAATGCTGAAGTATTGCCAGGCACTCAAAGACCCCCTGCTGTGCGCGTCAAACTAAGAAATCTCTCTGAACTTGTCGAATTAAAAGTCATCTCTCTCTCCCCGCAACCCCTGCGTGAGCTGGGAAGCTCTGTCCTCATTTTTTTAGGCCTTCCATGATAAACAAATGGAGCCTGGAGCATCTTTATTCTTTTCAGGCACGTAATTAAAATTCTTTAAAAAATGTAATTGAAGCCAATGAATTTCAAAAAGAGGTTCTAGTTAACAAGGAGACTAGAACGGTTTCAGTAGGCCGGATTGCTTCACCATTCAATTTTCTTTCAAAGGTAAAAGCAAACGAGCTTTTTAAGATCATGGGTATCTTTTTTAATTTATTTTGTTTGTACATCAAGAGGTTGCTCCAAACTTAAACATCTCAGCAGGATTTATGCTTTCTGGAATGTTGTAAGACTTAATTACTGAAAAAGCAAAAAGAAGCATGCTATTAAAATATGAACAAAGCAGAAAGTATTCTTGATGTCTCAAAATCATTATTTATATACCCCTAAAAATTAAAGAATATATTTATTGAAGAATTTGTGTTTTCTTGGCAATCCATTTACATTCCTCCAAACCACTGAAAATACTCCCAACCTTGAAAAAATGTTTGAACCTCCTAATGTATAGCATGCTTATCTTCTGTGATCTCTTCTACTTTAAATCATTGTAATAATTACTTCTTATAGACATTCTTGATGTAAGAAAATAGCAAGTGCCGAGAGAATTAATAATTTCAAATTAATGCAGAAGTAATAAAAAACTATCTCCTTGGATTTTAATAGGAGCTATTATTAAAAAAAAATAAACAAAAGGCAGTAGAAGACAAGATGGTGTTTCCAAAAAGTCATCTCTGAGGTGACTCTTCCTTAGAGAGCTCAAAATCTAAACCAAATATTTTTAGCATCTATTTCAGGGTGATTTTCACTATTGCTCTCTATTGAACGAAAAAGCTTCAGTTTTCCCCTATTTTTTTCCATGCTGTATTTTTAACTGGTACTTCTGGCTATAAATGACCACACAAAATGTATTTTTTTACTGTTTTTCTCTGGAGACACTGGAGATTGAGATGTTTTAAGGAGTTATTTACAATTCTTGTAGCATTAAAAAATGAAAAGGTGTAGAATGGTAGCTCTGCTCCTACAACTTTTGGGTCACACTCTGCTTCTGATAGTTATGATGCCTCTGGGAGACCTGAGACAAGACAGCTAACACAACTGCTTTTCATCCTTGCAGGCAGAAGCACAGTATGTGTTCTGCATGGGTCAACAATTCTTCTGACTGGTAGAGAAGGAGAAAGAGCAACCAGTTAGGTCCACTACAACAGGGCAGTGCCAAAGTAGATCTAGCAGAAGTAAATTAAAACTTTGACTACTCTATCACCTAGTAGGTCTGCAAGCCAAATGTTACTTCTTTCCAAGGTTCCATTCCAGAGGTCTTGCTCAACAGCCAACACAGAGAACAGTGTCCTCTCTGCAATTCTCTCTCATTGCCTCAGCATCCTTTAAAAGCTCAGATTCCCACACGCCTTCATCCCAGAACATGCAGCATAAAGCTTCACTTTTGTACTGCACACATAAAACTTCCACAGACTGCACAGACTGCTCCCATTATGCTCTAACCTGAACAAAATTCATTAAAAAAAAAAAAAATTCTTAGATCCAGACAGACACCATATAGGCACAATAGCAGCAGAGACCAAAGGCATATGGTATACCGTATGTTTTTACCTGTGTGTTCTTTATGAGGTTGCAGTATACCATTACAAACCAAAAAAAGAATTAACCAATCTGTTTTACGCCTTCTGTATCCTCATATCCTTACTGGGAAAAAATGAACTCTTCTTACCCTTCCCTTCTGACATATTAGTGTGATTTTGAAAACATATTTATTTTTAATTGTGTGCAGTATCATAATGTGCCATTAAATCAGCAAAAATCATAGGCATAATCAATAAGAAAATGAATGAAGAAAAAACATCAATCAGAAAAACAAATTTAGGCAATTAGTATTGTCAAAATTCATTTCTGCTAGGAAACTTGATAAACGAAAGCACTGTGATTATAAAAAGAAATTCACCTTTCACTGTAACTTTTCTGCAGAATGTGAAGGACACTGGACAAAAAAAAAAAAAAAAGTTACAAAGATTGTATCTGCTATATTAAGGAAAAAAAAAGAACAAAACAAAACAGTGTGACCCAGCATGAGTATTTAATGTCTGTTAGCAGAATAAGTAAAGGTTTCTTTAAGTTTACTGAGCACTCACTGTAAAGTTTAGGGAAGATCAGTAGCTTAGAAAAAAAAGGCTACTGAAATATGAGTCACAGCTATGAACAAAAGTGATCAAAGTCTACTTGGCTGCCAGAGTATGTTCAGTTTATGCCACTGCAGTACACATATTACTTGATTGAAAGGTGTGTGAATGTAAGATACCCAGGTCTCTGTCTACTGTCACTGGGCCTGAAATTCTCATTTGTTATGTCTGACATCCTTTATTGATTACTTTTTCCTAAGAAGCAACAGCTGAAGTAATTTTTGTAGCATTTGTGAAAACATTTACAACAGCATAAACTCATTATTCTCCTCTCTCCTCCAAGCTAAAATCATTATTTTAAGAGCTGTGATAAAGTCAAAATTATCTAAAGTTTGTTTCCACTCAATGCTGTAAACTATGACAGTGATATGCATCCATATTGTACTTTCTTACATATCTTTAGGAAATCTCTTTTAGTGGAGAAAAAAGAATCTTTTTTTTTATGTTATCGTCACATAAGAGCTTAGTGCAAATAATTTATTCCTTCAAAAGAAACTCACTGCTTATAAACCCCTAGATCCTATATGCCCTAATACTAATATGTAACTTGGGCAGAAAATTAGGATACCTTAGCGAAAGTATCAGAGATACAGTTTTGATCCAGTAGTTCAACATTCCTTAGACAAAAGTATTGACAGATGCTACCCTGATAATTTGGTATGAGGTACTGCTGTTTCAGAAGATGGCATAAAGGGGAGTAACTGAATGTAAACCCGAATTATTAGTTCAAGGAGACATATAAGAGTATTTTGACTGCTTTGCCTCTTTTCCAAAACAGATTAATTTCCATTTCCTGAGATACAGTTTTCCATACACACCAGAAATTATTTTTTTAGAGACTGAAATGCTCCTCTATCGTTCCTGTGTCTTGAGTATTCAAATTAATACAGTTTCATAACCTTTTCACTGTACTGTATTATATATCGTATATTCTGTATTTACCACAAAGCATGGCTAAATATGATAGATTTTAAGCAGAGATTAGACTAGAACCATGGGTGGAAAAATTCTAAGTGATGTTTGCCTTCAAATGATAAGCTGCATGGATCCTATAAAAATTTTTAAAAATATATGCTTCACCTTATAAACAGGTTCAATACCTCACCTCAGTACAGATTTTTCTGTTCCATATGAGGTAGTAATCATAAAATAGGAAAAAAAAAATTCAAGAAATATTTCACCTTGCTTTTTTGGTCCCCCATGGATGTAGGCTATTTGACCACAAAATAATAAATATTAGAAATTTTCTGTACTCAAGGATTTCACTTGCCATATGTTTTTGATGACATGTAAGCACATGGTAATCAGAAAACTAGATATTCAATAAAAGAGACCCTGATTAATTACTGTATGCTTAATCCAGCTATTAGGTCTGAGGCCATTGACACTAGTTTAGAGTAGGAAAGGAAAAAAAAAACACTTTTTTTCCTGGCAATTCTGTCTGTATATAGAATCACAATATTTAAAATAGTATGAAGTAAAATTTTCTGATTATTTTTTAGAGGATACATTTAGCAAGGATACCACCATAGCAAAAGGGTATTATTAAGCGCAGAGTATCCGATACTCTGGAATTGATAACAAGGAATTGATAACTCAAGGAATTGATAACAAGGAATTGATAACTCAAGGAATTGATAACATTTGCCAGAATAACATAAGCATGATTCAACATAATTTATTCCCGTAATATCTTGATGTATTTGCTCCTTATTTTCTGTTTTTTTGGTTTTTTATGTGTGTTTTTTTTCCTTTTTGTTTTTTTTTAATGGATACCCTTTCCCTATGACTTGTGTAGGAGCTCCATGGCCCCTAATTTCTCCTGTTTCTAATTTTCTTTGCTCTACATTTTGCTAAAATCCACGTATTCTACATTATTTCTGCATTCTGCATTCTGTGCTGTTTCTGAAAGCTAACAGCTGTCAGACCCTTAAGGAGCACTGACAACAACTAACACTTCTGTTCACACAAAAGCACTCTGTATCACTTCAGTGATGTGAATGGTACTCTTTGGATATGAAAGCAGGGTAGCCTGACAAGTCTGCTTCATTTGTCAGGAAGAAGTGAAGAAAATCTGCTTTGCTAACAAATCATTTTTAGCTCTTAATAATGTTTGATGGTAGAATTATTTCTTATATTTTAAATGTTGCCAATTTGGTGAGACAGAAAACCTTCAGAAGGGAGAAGAAGAACAAAGAGCACAGAGCAGCTGCACTGTACCTAAGAGACTGAGAATGGGGTGAAATGGACCCACTCCATTTTACCTGTAGAATTTTCAAGAGTACAAGGCCCAGTTAACTCAGGCAAGCACATTGCAGGGAAGCCGAAATCTACCCTTTGATAGAAATGTTCTTTAAATAGTAAAAATCAATTGCAAAAGATTCTCAGAGTCTCTACAGTGCTATTCATTCTCATATTCACAATATGGCAAAATGGGAAAAAAAATCTTATAAAGAAAATACAGACATATTAATAACCAGTGCTGTTCTTAAAGTTCATGATTGTGCTATTTTTTTCCCTGGCTGTATTTTGCTATTCTTGCAGTCAATTTGGTAGTTCTTTGAAACAATTTGCACTGGCAGTTTTCCCTTTATACAGTTCAGAGCAAGCCACTGTTAGCACAGAGTGTATCTGTCAAATTCAGCGCTGAAGAACAAAACAGGAAACAAACGTAGTAATGACAAGCAAACACTTTGTACTGGGAAAGAACTTCATGGTGTTGATTACTGCATACAGTTAGAATTCTGTGCTATGTGTTCATGTAAATATGACAATAAAGAGGTTGAATTTTGAAAAATTTTTGCTGAAAGAATTAAGTCTGGAGGAAATGCAGAGCAAACAAAATGCCTTTTAAGATGACCACATTATATTGCAATGCTAAGATTTGTATTCTAAGATAAATCAGTGTAAATAATTTATGTATGTTGTAAATTTAAGTGTATAATATTTTACATTTGCATGTTCTGGAATGTTAATTCATCCTCAGTTCTGGAACCAAATCCTAACAAGTGATATCCATTTATATAATGCCATTTCTGGGACAGCAGAAGCTGATGATTTTGTGAGCTTGTACAGAACTATGCTGTTTAGAATTTTTATGAAACAAAAACACAGCAGAAAGAACATATTAAAGACACTGTAAAAGGACTCAGTTTCAAAGGCAACAGACATACATTTTTAGGCAAGTTTTCTATTTACAATATATGGCTTGATGTGTGCTTTTACACCAAGGGTTAAATGCCTCCAAGAGGTTGATTTAGATTAGGATATCAATTGCTCTTCTTCTGAGTGTTACACTCTGCTCTTTACAGCTGTGTAAATCTTTTTACATGTTCTCTTCACTCATCTGTAACACTGCCAAAGTCACTCCATCTTCCACATTCATAGCATTCTATGCAATCAGGAATGTGCATTATCATAGAAAGAAATTGTATTTTAAGTCTTTGCTATATTTATTTAAAATTAATTCAATACAGGTAAATTTTCCGCCTTCCAACTTCATGTTCCAGTTTCACGTAATAATCTTATCAAATATTAGAGGGTTTATACCACGCAGCAGAAAACATAGAGTGATTCTACAGAATATTAGGAAGCCAATTTGACATGAAATGTAGCTATGGAACCAAAATAACAAATATTTCTTCACTTTACAAGATCATACAGTAAATACCTGGGGAAAACAAATATCACCATGCAATCATTGATTGTGTCTTCGAAACACAGGACTTCAGAACTATCAGGTTCAATCATTTGTTTCTACAGAAATTAAATCCCTTTCTTAAATTTCATTTTTAATTAAACTGGGGTGTCAGGTTTTTGCTATGCTTTTTTGTTTTGGTTTGGTTTTTGGGTTTTTTGGTTGTTTTTTTTTTTTAATGTCTGATTACTTTGGCCACTGGTCTAGGAAGGCAGATGCTTTAACTTATTAGCTAGGTAGTATGACAGTATTGAAAACTCCCAAGATTTGTTTCCCTATGAATGCATGGCTGGGTAAAGTCAGACCATTGCCTTAATGTGGTGACTGTGTAACAGTCAGGAAAGAGCCAGGACTATACACAATTGCTGATTATAAAAACTACTATGTGAGATTCACTATTTATTCAATATTTCAATATCTCTGACATGATGTCTGCTACATCTCTAGTTGCTCACTGTTGTGTTTTTTGGGGGACTTCAGATTGTATGGACACAAAAGAATGAATTCTTCAAGTAATTTTCAGAGTTAAATATATGTGTTAATTTTAATTGTTGTTAAACAACAATCTCATATGTTTGTAAGATCATGCAAGACCTAACAGATATATCAAGAGTTAGTTTAAAATGGTTTCTTGCTATTCTTGAAAACAGAAACTTGAAGCCAGTAAGGGTTCTCAATGGGATTTAAGTGTTGCAATTTCTCATACTACACAATTGCATGGGATTCCTTAGCTCCAAGCTAAGGAATCAATATGCTGGTGATACTAATTTAGATAAATAGATGTTTTTCCAATGGCAAAATATCATTAAAATGCGTTGATATGCATTATACTCCAGCTGTGAAAATATGCACTGGTTTTAGAGAAGAGGAGTGTTTAGTTACTGCCATCACTGTGGGAGTAATTACATGTAGACTTTAAAGATATAATAATTAAAAGTACACCTGAAATATCTACACACTATTTCTACAGACGAGGACATTTTATGTAAAACTCCAAATGATTTTGTTATTTTTTGTAATCGTGCACTTAGAATCAATCTTCCTTTGTATTCCTCAGCACTTCCTCAACACTGTTGAAAAACCAAGACAAACCCCATATGAATTAACAACTTACTGAATTTATCTTGTGCTACTGTAGATTATATGAAGTATTTTTAGCATTATTTGTTTTATTTTGTAGTGGAAAAAATAATTAGGTATGTATAAGTCAAGCCTAGTTTTATTAACAAATCCAGAGTAGAAATGTCTAATGCTGTTGCTTCAGAAATACTTGAAGTATTTCAATGGGAAAACAACACAGTTGCTACATGACATCATTAGCCCTTTGATATTTCTTTACTTACAGTTTAATATTTCAGTTATAATAACTGAATGATAGCACTACCAGTATTTACCCAAAATGCTGAAGCAACCCCACAGTAGTACAAGTAATTAGCATTCATCCACTTACATGCATGGAATTTAAAAATGAAAAAATTCAGCCCCTGAACATAGAACTTAATTCTGTGACATACTTACATAAACAAGGACATATTAGCAATTATGGAATTGGTACTACCCCTAACTAACTCTTAAATTGTCCTTTTTACTCCATGATTTCATGGATTCACTAATAATAGGGTTATGTTACCTACTCTGTAATCATTAACATCTAGAAGAAAAATTCGAGTCACTGGTTTTCGACTTCTGTTTTTTCTTTTGACTGACATATATTTGAAGACTAACACATCATTATTAAACTGTATAAAAAGCATATCTGAAAGCAGTCTATGCTAGTTTTTCCTGAATTAAAGATAGCTGAAAAATGGTATAACTTCGTTTCAAGATGCAACAGTAGGAATTATTAAAATTTTATTTCAGCACAAAATATATTTCTGAAGCACTCGCTTCAGCCACTACTTAGACAGAGAACTCTAGCTGAGATCAGTGATAGTTTTCAGTGAGCTTGATCACTGAAAGCACTGAGCTTTAGTTCAAGTATTACAGTATTTGAACGCAAGGAATGGAAGTTAAAAATAATACATAGACCAATATATGCTATAGCTCTAATATGCTACTCTTTTAATTTCTTCATGCCTTGCATTTTAGCTACTAAATATCTGATATCCCTGTCTCCGTTTTATAGCTGAAGTTGAATTGTGTTTATATACAGTGGCACAAGCAAGAAAATCCATTCTGAACCTGTAACAAATGTTTGTCTTTTATAGAGAAAGCAAGTGAATCAGAAGACAAGAACCCAGAAAGAGACGTCTAGGTAGCCACATATGTAAGTCAAGTGAAAAGTATATCTAGTAACTACAGCTCTGATTTGGAAGGTAGAAAATTTCCCTGTACAAATTGAGACCTATCTATGTCAGCAACGTTTCCTTTTCCTGCAAGTTTTACAAAAAAAAAAAAAAAAAAAAAAAAAAAAAAGAAAAAAATCACATTAATGATCAGATTAAAAATATTTCGGGAAAGGTGGAACAGAATCCAGTATTAATTACAACTATGATTTTTCAAGACAGTTTTACAGAATTGTTTACTGTTTAGATGATTAAATTGAATACCATACATGCAAATTATTTTTTTCTGTAGTTTATTCA
Source organism: Heliangelus exortis (assembly GCF_036169615.1). Classification (NCBI taxonomy): domain Eukaryota; kingdom Metazoa; phylum Chordata; class Aves; order Apodiformes; family Trochilidae; genus Heliangelus; species Heliangelus exortis. The sequence goes on along the minus strand of NC_092425.1, from coordinate 20,222,521 downwards.
TATGTACAGTTCTATGATTGGGCAAACACTTCAAAATTTATGTTGTTATCCTTAATTTTATACAGTTGCATGAGCTATAGATATATATATAGAGATATAGATATAGATATATATTTAATTTAATATTTTAGCCATGAAAACTGATTTCTTATTTTAATTAAAAGTAATATATGCATAGAAATTATAATATCCTATGTCCTTAAATTCAGCAAAAGGTGAGACATTTACACATGCTGAATCAGAAAAACATGCAATCCAGTCTATAATGAAAGTTCAATATTTCAGACAGAGATGTAGATGAGGTACATACCAAGAATTTTTTGCACAAGTACTTAAAAAAAGTATTTTTAATAATTAGCATATGCAAGAAAATTCAGATCTTCTTAAACATGCTATGGACATTAATGATGAAATTAAGACAGATCACTGCAAATTATTCATTCAGCTACACATATAGTTTGATCACTATTTCTTCCATGAGAAAAAGCAAAAACGTATTTTCTAGTGTTTTCAGATGAGCATTTTAGAGAGATTTCTTGGGGTTTATTTTGTAAGTATGGTGCTGAGTAACACATCTTTAATTTGCATTCAGAATCCCTTATTATGGCTTCATAGGGTGCTTAAGAAACAAAATTTGCAGTTTATTCAGTGACTGAGATCAGCTGTGAGTTCTTCTAGCCAAATACACATCAATTTTGAATGTGTTACCATACAAAGTATTCAGATTATTTCCCTCCAGTTGATGAACTGAATACACAAAACAATCTTTTCCTATAAGTGGGAACTTACTTAAAAATGTGATCCATCAGATTTAGGAGACCTTTCATCTCATAATTTTCAATTATGAGGTTATCAACATTATCAGTTAATAATTTAAAAATAGTCTATGTATCTAGCACATGGTACATATCCCCGAAGGGCAATAAAGGCAGGCATATATTTCAAATGCAAGACCTTCCCTTTCATACACAATCTTCAGTCTGTAATAATTTCAAATAATCTATCACCTCTGTCAGTTTTCTCTGGATTTCTAACCTCTTAAACTTACTCTTCTTACTACAGACTGTGTGATTTATGAGCACTGATAGCTAGAGAGATAGCTGTGAGATTAGCAACATAACCTATCCACATCACCCTAGGAGCAGTTTCTTCTAAGTGTAAAGTTACAATGAAATGGAATCAAAACACATTTTGCCACATACTTTTTAACTAACCTGCTTATTCACTAAGATAAATGCAGACAGACATGAAACAGCTCTAATGACCTGGCCCTAAAATTTAAATATATATATATATAATTTTTTAAATTTACTATTTTTGTATTTTCACTAACTCTGAACGCAATTTATGATATGCATCCCTAAATATGATCACATAGTATTTTAAATTAGAGATACATGTCTATTTCTAACAGTGAATTACATTAATCATTAAATAGATCATTAGATTTAAAACAATTATCTTGTAGAGGAAATGTAAAACATTGTTCTGAAAAGCTTCATGTGAGCCAAGGAAGTGGCAAACTTCAAGAAGTGATGAAGCATGATATTATGTGTTTTCTCCTGAGACAAGATCAAGTTTCAAAGCCAACGCATTAGAAAATAGAAATTACCTTTACTTAAAAGAACACCATTTCTCACCTACTTATGGAGACATTTGTGTATTTTAAGAGTAAGCACAAAATAGATTTAACACCTATTACAGTCTGGGATAACATTAAAATTTATTTTGTTTTGGATCCACAAGACAAAGTCCAACTGTCAAGGGTCAGGTGCAAGAATAAGCTCTTATTTGAGAATTGACACAAGCAAAATGATAGAGCCAGGCAAAAGAGGGAGAAAGGAAAAGAAGATAGAGAGAGAGAGAAGTAGGAGAGAAAAAGGATTAGAAAGTGGAAAGAAAGTATGAGAGAGAGACAGAGTCACCACCAGGGGCCCAGCTGTCCAGCGAGTTTCTTCAAGATGGCGCTGGTCCTGAACAGGGTCCAATGCAAAATGGCGGTGGGTCAAGAGATGATGAAGTGAGGAGGCCAGAGTAGACATCTGTTATACCCCCAAAGTTCCCTTGTTCCAAAGGGGCAGTGGTCTGTCAACTGCTGCAGGAGCCAGGGTCATTGGCATCAGAGCCATTGCAGACAGGAGGGAGCTGCCTGGAGGGGAGCCCCTGCAGAAGGGTGCAGTCCCCCACCCACTCATCAGCTCTTATCTTCTTCCAGTCCCCACTCCCCGCTCCGTCCCAGACCCCTCAGCCAGGTCCATCAGCATCAGTACAACCAAGGTGGCTTCCTCCACCCTGGCCAGGGTAATGGTGCCTGAGGGACATCCCAGCATTGCAGACCATCAGAAAAGGGGAGCAGTCTCCACCCAGCCCTTATTTCTTAGTTCTTATCTCCTTCTGGGTGTCACCCCCTGCTCAGCTCTGGCCAGGCCAGGTACATTCCACCCTAGCCAGGGCTCTTCACTTTAAAATTGTTCTTTTGAGGCAGATTCCAACCAGTGAGATCATCAGACTCTCACAACACCCAACTTGCATTTTATATATATATTGACTACGACTACAAATCCACACAAGTTTATTTATATATAAAAGTAAAATTCAAATAATTATTTTTTAATATTACTGCTTACTTAAAATTCAGGACAGAGTTTGAGTGATCCTCTCATACTTTTTCTTTATGATAAATACTGGAGTGCCTATGCATATGGATTGCAGAGATGCTATATAGAGATGTCACTGTATTCTGCTTTTTTTATTATGGATAGAACCACTTGGAAACTTTTCTAAGTCTCTTTTTGCTATCACTGGAATAAGATTTCCAAAATATAATCTTTCATAGGAAAACATTATTTTGGGTAACTTCTTTTGATCTTTTTGATTTTTTGTGAATTCAATGAAGAAGAAATATTTTGGAATGGAACTGAACCAAATCAGAATATGTCAGTTGCTGAATATTTTGAAGTTTGTCTTTATGGCCCCAGCCACTACCACAAGCTGTTTGCAGTTCAGGTGTCATATATGCCCTGTAGCCAAAATGCATCAAATAGATTAAGTTTGCCAGAACTCATCAGCTTGGACAAATATGGTGTCTGTTTAACAGGTAGCTAGAAATTCACACGTGGTATGGAGAAAGTAATTTGGCAACAATTAATTATCTCTTATAATACAAAGATTTGGGGACTATAGATGAAGCTAGGGGGCAACAGGTTCAAAGGAAATAGTGCATCTCTTCTCATACAAATAGCAAAACTGTGACGGAATGAGACCCACTCATGGAAAAATGGATGACAGTATATTTGGAAGTGGCTTCACACACCTCTGTGGAAGTGGAGTGGGAACTATCAATATATACTTGAACTGTTTTCATACTACTCCCTAGATATTCATAATTGATCAAACACAATATTCTGCAAGAGAGAGCTTTGATCTGATCTCAGTACTGCAAGTTTTTTATGTGTTTATGCTGTACCTCAATTTTTCCTATAGATAAACTGCGAAGATATATGAGGGGAGACACAGTCCTACTGGTAATCTGATAGAATGCAACATTTTTCACTGAACCATTATGGAGCTTTATTGTAGCTGCATATTCAGATGCAGCATTTGAATAGTTAAACATCAGATTTAGCCTAAACTACTATTTTTTTTCATGACCTCTAAAATCAAACATAATCCAATGCGAAGTTTCCAGTCTCTTGCTTTTAAGTATATAAGCTGTGATGGCCCACAAAACGTCCAGATAACCTCACTGTGGTTATGTTGATCTATTTCCTTTATTTGCACTTTATCCGTGGAGAAAGGGACAAGAAAATTGGGAAATGAAGTAGTATTGAAATAATAATTTCTTTTTAAATCTGTGTTGGGTTGTTGCTTTGTTGTTGTTATTGTTTTTTTGTTTGGTTGGTTTTAATTACTGTACTAAAAGTTCTAAGCAAGAGAGGACAAGAACATGGTGAAAATTACTAATTTCATACAAAATCTCACTATATTGTCTTAGGCATGCAACTGTAAATTTAACTGCTACAATATGTATTTAAAAGTGTAAGAATTCATAATGTATATAGTTCTAAAAGCTATGACTACTTAGGTTCAATTTTCTTTATCATTAGAGCAAGTTTACTATATATTCATCCTCAATACTTCTTCATGAATATAACTGCATATTAATTTTAGAAGTAAATATCACAGTTTGATTCAAAGTACCATACTAAGCTCAGTCTTAAGTTTCTATGTCAGCTAAGGATACACAGAAGGATACAATTAAAAGCAGCAAAAAACTATATTCCAATGTTCTAGATGCACTACATTTACCTCAGAAGATTCAATGACAAAAAAGCACAAAGAATGACATAAGCATTCCACAGAAATAAATACGGGGGCCATGCAGGGTAACAATAAACAATATATATTTCTGGTAATCAGTTTTGGTACTACCAACACAGTATGTTCACATTTCAAGTGCTCTAAAACATTAAACATGTGTTTCTTGGTTTTCATAAATGTTACTGTTTTCCTTAGCTCTTCAGAAAATTGTCATTTATATGGTTTCAAATAAATTATTTTCAAGTTTCTTAAAAATAGTCTTAGCTCTGACTATTAAATATCTAAATATTTAATTCATGTAATTATTTATTCACTAATAACAAATCAGAACAAACACAGAATCTCTTTATGCCTTTGCTTTTGCTAATCTGTATTTTTTATTTAGTATTATTATTGAACTATGTCTTCATGAAAAATAGTATCTTGGGGAACTAACTCTTCACTTAATTTTTTTTTTTGTTATAGGTCTTTTAAGTTTACCTTTGAAGTAAAGCTATTGAAGTCCATCATAAAGTCCTGCCGGTAACCTATGTAGCACCTTATTAAGCTGCACTATTTCTTGACTCCCAAGAAGAGCAACATAAAGGGGATATACTGTTTTACAGTGCCTCTCTGAATGACACCTTTAATGTGAAATAAAACAAAGATATATATTTTTCAAACTTGGCAAGCATTTGAAGGCACTGGTATGAATGAAAACACAAATGTACAGCAACTTAAGGGACTACGGATCAAAACCCTCTTGGGGTTTGCCCTGAAGTTCTATGACCATCCATCTCTTTCAAATATTGGAAGAATTTTTTCAACCATCTAAAAAAACCTTAACTTCAAAAGATCTCTAAAGACAATGTTACGTCTTCAAGTAATGAAAGAAGTTTGAAATTGTTTCATCTAACAGAACGGGTACTTTTTTGTAATATTTTTATAAAAAATCTATGAGAGATTCCTGTTGAGAACTTTCCTATAATCTTTGCTACATACGAGACTCATAAATCTAACTGCTTACACTTACAAAGACAATGTTTAGAAGCCTTTTTTTTTTTTTTTTTTCAGATAAAAGTGATTTAATACTAAAATACCATGAAAAATAATCCACTAACTATAAATGCATATGTGGTTTTGAACAGTCTGAGTATCAGAAATCTAAATATAGAGTGAAAGAGAATTAAATATAATTCATGATAAGTTAATTTTACAAGAAAAGAGGTGCCAGGGTGATTAATTTTCTTTGTTCATACAGCAATGAGAATACATACAATAAAAGCCTTGTTTGCAAATGTTTACTCTATCAAAAACATCATTAGACTATACTTCCTAGGCATCATGCAGAGTAAACTAATGCATACACAGTCTGCAGGTGTTGATTGGACATCTCAGTTCCAAATGAAAATAACTCAAATATTGCTACATCTAAATTGTCTCCTTTATACTCTGGAACTAGAGTTAATGAATTCCGGTGGGACAATAAAATAAAGAAAACTTAAGATCTATTGAAAAATACAGGCTGAAAAGCATAGAAATAGAAAAAAAAAATAGGCACTCTTTGAGCTTATATAAATTTTGGGTTTTGTCTCACCCTATAACAATGAAGTTCCCCAAGGTATGCATTGTAAGTACAAATGGGAACTAGCTTTTAAGGAACACTGCATGCAAACAAATACTTGGATTTATTGTCCCAGCTGCAAGCTCAGTATTCCTTAATACTGGACAAGAGCATCTATGTGGCTTGCAGAAACTTTTCACAATAAAAAGAGATGTGTGCCTTGTGAACCTCATGAAGTTCAACTCCTGCACATGGGTCGGGCAATTCCAAGCACAAGTGAAGGCTGGGAGGAAAATGAACTGAGAGCAGTCCTAAGGAGAAGGAGTTGGCCATGCTGGTTGATGAAAAACCCAACATGAGCCACCTGCAATACTCACTTGCTTCTCAGAAAGCCAACAGAAATGATCAAAGGGATTGAACACCTCTTCTATGAGAAAAGCCTGAGAGTGTTGAGGTTGTTCAGCCTGGAGAACAGAAGTTCCTGGGAAGATCTTAATGCAGCCTTTCCATATTTAAAGGGGGCTTAATAGGAAAGATGGGGAGAAACCTTTTAGCAGGGCCTGTAGTGATAGAACAAGGAACAATGCTTTTAAAATAAGAGACGGTAGATTGAGACTTGATGTAAGGAAGAAATTCTTTCGTGTAAGGGTGGTGAAACACTGGAACAAGTTGCCCAGTGGTACAACAAGTACCAGAGGTGGTACAAGCCCCATCCTTGGAAACATTCAAGGTCAAGTTGGATGGGGCTCAGAGCAACCTGACCTAGTTGAAGATATCCCTGCTCACTGCAGGGGGATTGGAGTAGATGACCTTTAAGGGTTTCTTTCAACTGAAAAGATTATATGATTCTATGATAAATCAAAGTTAAATTTTGTTTGGTGAATTAAGGAAGTTATTATTGACAGTTAAAACCTTTTGATCCTTATTAAAGTATAACATTGAAAGCAGAATATTTTCTTCCATCTGACAAGATAACCTCCTGTGCATAGACATGGATTCCTTCTTATGGTGCTATTATATAGCTGTCTGGAGATGCTTTTATATGCATTTAGTCTGACATTGTTCTCTCATTCAAAATCAAATACTTTGGTTTAAAACATAACTGCATGAATCCTGGGACAGTTAAGCCCACTGGAATTTTTAGAGGCTGAAAGTTTAGACATCTTTAAACACCAGTCACAGATGCATTAAATTTACAGTTCTGTTGTTAATATGCTTAATAGATCACTATGTTTCTTAGTTTAAGAACCAGCTAATCCAACAGTGCCAGAAAGCCAGGAAAAAAAGTTCTATTTTCAAATAGCCATTCTGAACACCGGAATTTATTACTATTAACATAAGTTACAGACACATACTCAACCACACAAAAAATACAGTAACTCTTCTAAACACCCTAAAATCTAAAAAATATATAAGAGATTCATGGTGTTGAAAATGTGTGAATGTGGTTATTCTTAGCTCATTAAATTAACAGAGGAAACAAATGTGTGCCAGGAAATATGTAACTCTATTTTTTAGGATGCAAAAAGCAGTGAAATCTTGCTTTTGTGGGAAGAATAGTAATACCTAGTCTACTACTGAATGAAGTATCTAAAAGTCCAGTGTTTTGTATAAAGTATTTTTTAGCCACAGTCTGGATATTTCATGTGAAAGGCAATGCCCCCAGTGAACAAAAAAGGTTTTCTAAGTTTTAACCTGATTCTTTCTCAGTCTTAACCTTTATGCCATAGTGTATTCATATGTTTTAACTCAAAGAAAAGTATTTTTTTGTCTGGTTGTTCTATTCCAAATAGGACATATATCCAGCATTTTTATTACTGATTTAGATTTCAGTCAACGTTGTATGTTTGCTATTATTTACTATTTGAATAAAAAACTGTATAACACTTGCAGCTATTGGATGGTTTTTCAATTTTCTTCTCTGGATATGATAGAATCCAGTTTTCCAAAAGTATGTTTTGCCACCACTAACAATGTCTTTTAGCATTTTACCATTATAACATTAGCATTACTATAATGAACACCTAAGAAACTTAAGATATTTCCTCTTTACCATCATTTTCAGATGTGGTGGTTCATGCTGAAATAATCTGAAAGGTAGGGCTATGCCTTTTTAGACAGTTAATTTCCACTTGTTGATCCATGTTAATATGTCAGATGTCATAGTGGCATCTGAAAACTTTTCTGATACCACAGAAGTCAACTTTTATACTGTTTTAAACACATACTTCTCACCCAGAGAAAATTCTCAGTGAGTCTCATTTTGTCCATTTTTCTACCTCTGACAGTGGATATTAACTGATGCCTATAGTAATTCTTCTTTCATATGCTTCTCAGGTTTCTGCCAATTCCTAGCACACACATTCCTCAGCTAGAAATTCAACTAATCCCTTTTTGAACTCATCTATGGTTTAGGCCTCTATAACATCATCTGGTAATTTGTACTGCAATTTAATTAAGCCATGTTATCTTAACCACAGATGCTATTTCTTTAGCTTAAAATTTCATTAGTTTCTGTCTGTCCCCTTTGAAAAAATGCAAACAAAATATTTCAGAATGTGTGTGTCTGTATGATAAAAAAGGTACACTCATGTTGTGCCTGACATAATTTCCACTAACCTCATACATCACTCTGTCCTTTTTCTCTTCTAACCTTACCCTTGCACGGTTATGGTCAAGAATGACAACGGTACAGATTTATTTTTTTTAAATTTCAATAGAATTAGAAATCATTAGAAGTGATCTCATGGATGTACTAATAATAGAAAAGAACAGACATGAGGAAGTGAATCAGCCTTGTACTAAAAAACACTGCCCCCTACCTGCTGGGGCATTATTCTGAGCAGGATTTTTTTATTCTATAGAGGGGTAAAATACACTAATAATATCCCTGTTGACCAACACAAGATTATTCCCACTGCAATGCTGGGTATGAAGGTGAGGGTGGCTAAAGAACCAATCTTCATTTCTTCAATATGATCTGTGTGACTCAGTTACTTAATAAACAGACATTATTCAATGACTGAGCAGGCTCCCCAAATAGTCATGTAACAGCTAACATTATATAGCATGTGCAATGCATAAAAACATGTTTTCTTGTTGTGTGAAACATTATGCAATAAAAATAAAACCAAAAACTAAATATTAAGAATCGCTGACCACAACAAACTGGTATAATATCACTACCTGGGCTTAAAAAAGGATGTCTAGAACTAAACCCAGTAATCAAAGAAAACTGGAAGAGAACTTTTCAGGAGAAGAGCACTCCTGCATTTTTGAAGCAGCCTAATTAAATTGTATACACAGAAAATATAGTCTTTTTACCACTGTTATTGGCCCTCTACAGATCCTCTGCCTGGAAGACTGACTCTAACATGGCTTATGTCTCATAAAGCAATTTCTTATTCAATTTTGTGTCTTTTTCTTTCCTTTGACTAATTGATACATAAAGGCAGAGAAATTAGCCACAAAGAACAGCAGTGTTAAATATACACAGGCTTGAATGACTCTAACAGCAACTTAACATGGCAATTCACAATATTAAGGTGAATAATAAAGACTTTCTAAATTTCTATCAAAGTGAAAACTAAACAAATACACCATGCACTTTGGTCAGTGAAATCCAATTTCTACTCAGACACTAACACTGAAATTTGTTCAAGCTGAATCAATATTAAAATCTAATTTCATCCTTTTCAACCAAGAGTACGAGAGAGGGCAGACTCATCAGACTCACTAAGAGTTCTGTGTTCTTTTTTGTGTTTAGTAGAAAATTTGGTTCAGGGACAGATTTTACAATGATTCTGCTCATACTGTTTCCACTCTCACACACATTCTTTTCTTTTACTGTCTCCTAGAAGGATGATTTCATCTCTCATCCAACAGGTACTATAAATGTTTCATATTCTATTTGTCCTTATCTGTGCTATTTGTGCTTAACTTAAGGCAGAGAAGAGAAATGCAGATTGTACCCTTGGGTAAGTTCTAACTCATGTTCAATCAAAGATGGCCTTATTCTGAAATCTGCATTTACCTTCCCTCCACACACAGTGGTGGAATTCCTACCACCATATCTACCAAAATGTTGAGGTAACTTACACTAGAAGATTACTACTATTTCCCCTTTCCACAGGAACTAAAAGGCTGCTGAAGACCAGTATGTAGCACTGAGCATACGCTGGCTCTTCTGTAACAGAGAATATTCGGGTTTGTCAGGTTTCTAGGGTGCATTCTGGCCAACTGCAATTAAGCCATTTAATTTCACACTTGGGCTCCTGGTATTAATAGCAGCTTCCAGATATCAGTTTGTCCCTACATTTTTGTTTCCATTATTTTTCTCTCTTTAGTCCATATCCCTGAGCTTTTTTCACTTTAACAAGTTTTAAATGTATATCCCCAGTGCAACCAGGACACCTCTCTCCCAGAGAGCTGAATTGCCACTATAGCAATTCGGGCCTTTCAGTGCAGGGCTGCACTGCTGCTTTAGATGCTGATTCAGCACAGCTGGGGAAGAGACAGACAGGAAGCAGCAGGAACAAACAACTTGCATTAAAGATAAAAAGTGGAAGATTACAGACCACGAGGGGGGATCAAACCCCATGATGTTATCATTTTCATGATCCTTGTACAGCCTTTCCATTGATATCATACTAACATGATACTTTTTTCTGTAAGAAGCAAAGCAGTGTTTCAAGAATATAAAAATAAAATGAAAAATAATAATAAAAAAGAAATAAATAAAATAAAATTTAAAAAAATAGGTAAAAACAGAAAAATAATGGTTCTGAACTATCATATTTTAGATACAATTAGCTACTATAATATTTTAGATAAATTTTAGCTACAATTTTTTTAAGTTTGTTTATATATAATAACATAGCACAAAGAAATGCATAAGACAAGGAAGGGAAAAACAAAGTGCTTTTGAAAATATCACAGCAATAGATATCAAGCTACTGATTAGTGATATATGCTTTGGATGAGCTACCTAGGAGTGGCTACAAAGGTGACATCTTTACTCACCCAATCAAGCAGTTCACAGACTGCCTACTACTAAGAGAGAGCTAGTATATATTACTTTTCTTTTAGTACAAACCTAAAATTTAAATGTTTTTAAAAAAACTATATACTATTAAAAAACACTGGTGGAAAGACACGAAACAGTATGCTCCATCAATATTTATTTAGAAAGTAATTCTTCTTTAAGTAGCAAGATAGAACACAGAGGCAAACTTTACCACTGACAAAACTCAGTAAGGCTTAAGGCAAAAGGGCTAGTAAATCTGAGTAGCTAAGTAAAAAAAAAACTAAAATGAAAAAAAAATCCTTTCTAACATTGCATTAAAAAATATAAATCTATTTTCCACAGAAAGGATACACACATCCTGCCAGAACCATTTTTAAATTGTGCAATAGAACAAGATGCAGCTGAAATTAAATACAAAATGACGATGGTTTTGTTTTTTGTTTGAGGTTTTTTTGCTTTGTGTTGTTTTGTTTGCTTAAAGGTTACTTGCTTAATATTTTTAATTATTGTATTGTTCAACTATATGTCTAGTCATTCATTAAGCTACTAACATTCAAATCATATTTGTTTTACAAGAGAAATTGAGCAGAAACAGTAGAGAATCTTTGTTATGTTTGTCTTTTTCCTCATTCACATGCACTAAGAGGTTTTGTATTTCCCCCTCCTCCCCCCTACAAATTTGTATTAGAGCTATTACTTTAAAGGCAGATTTTCATTTGATTAGGGAGTACATACTCCTTTTATATGCTTATTTTATACTTCTTTCATATTTCTATATGCTTCTTTTTATTTAATTCAACAATTTTAATCAAAAGGATTTAGCCTCTCTCTTCTAACCTCAAAAAATATCTGGATTATTTATACAGATAATCAGCATTTAAACCCCAATGTTTTCAATATTAAAATATACAATGTTCCTTAAATATCATGAAAGGATTTCAACCTATAATGACAGAGGCTCTCCAGAACTTTCTCACTTTTAGCAGCAACAGTTTTAAGGTTTCCAAACCACTAAGGAATGTTTTGGCTCCAGATGTAAGATATGATCTTTCCAAAAATATGTAATCTCATAAAATAAAGATAATATGAATATTTAGAAATGGAGAACAACATTAAAAAAAGGAGTAAAAGTGCACTGTTACACTTCACCTGGCATATGAAACTTTTGGAGGGCATATATCTGAGTTTTCTCTCCAAACTAGTGTCTATCTTACAATAATCAAACTCATTTCACATTGTAATTTTACACTTTCTTAAGTTCCTGGACTTGTTATATTAAATTCACCTGCTTTGTGTAATATGTAGCAAGAGATTCTGCTCCTTGGGGAAATGTTTTAGGAATTCAGTTCTTGAAATAATTCCAGCTCAAAAACCCTGGGATAATTAAAATGCTTTCCAATTATGCTGGACTGTGTTGTTTACTTTCAATCTACACAATGAACATAGGTAACTGTTTAGCTACTTTTTTTAATTCACAAAATCCAAGACCTTTTCGTTTTGAAAAATGAAAGATATAATTCCCCTGAACTCCATTCCCTCCAGGATCTTTGGCCTGAATCTGTGCCAGGCCCACTCTATTCAACAAGAAGAGTCACCAAAACATGATATACATCAACACATTCCTCCAAGACTTCTGGAAATGCAGTTTTTCTTAACCAGTGTGTCAAATTATTGTCATCTTTTAAAGGTGCTTAATTGGTTGCACTAAAGCCTTTTAAACTTAGACAACAGATTTAAAATATATTGTAAATGACCCTCATAAAAAAGACTAAATGGACAGTAGCTGTGAAATTTAAAATTAATCCTCTCTAAGATTTAAAATCTTTTGTATTCCTCAGTGGAAAAAGAAAGTAGACAAAAATTAAAGAATCATCAAAAGATCATTGAGGAGATAACACATCTCCACGAGTGACAACTCAGTATTAGTTTAGGACCCTTCTGGCTAGAAGAATTGTAACTGAGATGCAGTATAACAGGTCTCTGCGAAATTGATACCAGTATTCAGTGGGGGATTTTTCAGATAAAATTATCAAATCAAAGCCAGGAAAAGAAAAACAAATAGGATGCACTTGTGTAAACAGTTTGCAGTTAAACTGAGAAAGTCGCTGTAACTGTGTATTCTGGAAATCAAAACCATAGCAGTAATTTTGAAAATCTATCAGATAAACTGTTCTTATTTTTTTAGGTATTTTTGACTGGTCACCATTGGAAACAGGGCAGCAGACTAGCAGGTACTTTAATCAAACTGAACATACCTATTCTCTTTTCTTGTGAAAAAAGAAAAATTAAGATTTTCTGGTGACTGAAATTTGAATATATATATCTTTTTTTAATATACATATATTCATTTTGCATATACTATACAAAACATCCATGTAGATTAAAAAATATAAACCCTAATTTCCTACTAAGTTGTTTTAGTAAACAACAATATTTAATTGTGTAGCTTAGTGTTGCATGTCCTCTGATGTGAACAGAAATTCAATCTATTACCAGGGGTGAGGAGCAGAGGGTGCCAGTCACACTGTAACAAGAAAGAAGTTAATTGTTGGTATTTTACTACTAGGAACAAATCCATTAAAGCTAACAGTATTGCCTTACTGTGACTGATGATAGATTGCACTTCAAAAAATCAACTAGGCAAGCAAAGCTTTTCAAGACAGAATTGAAATTATTGCTATCTCAAAGTGCTAGTTTTTCTTCCTGAGCCATTCTTCAGCCTTTTTGTTTTGTTTTGTTTTGGTTTTTTATTAGATTATTTATCATGTAAAATGTCCCACAACTCAAGCATAATACCTTTGTCTTTTGGAAGGCAAAAAGAGAACTGATCACTTCACACCTCAACTAGCTTGCTTTATGTACCTTTAAAACACAACTGCAGTATCTAAATTGACTGACAGGGTGAAAAAAAAGTTAATTCAACTTAAGCAAATGCTGTGACTTGGAAAAAAATGACCTCATGAAAGTTACCATTTACACAAAATGGTCATAAACCACACAATAGTGAAGCATTGGAAATGAATTTTAAGCAGAAGTGTGACTGCTAACTCCCTTAAGCCCTGTTTCTCTCTCCCTAGTACTTAAGACATATAGGTTTGTAATGAGAGGGCAAATTACTGACAGCTTTTCTAGCATTTACTGTATCTTTTCAATTGTGTGTAATTACTTCACATGAAAAAGAAATGTAATATGTGTACATTTGAAAATCTATACTGATTGCAGTTGCCTTTTCCCAGTTGGAAAACAACATTCACTTTACTACTTTTTGGTTTGTTTGTTTTGTTTTTTTGGTTTTTTTGGGGTTTTTTTTTGCTTTGTTTTGTTTTCTTTTTTAATTTTGTGTGTTTCAGCTACAGTTCTTGGTTTTTGAAGTTCAGTCTAATGTCTAATGGCACATCATTGTATAAGTACACAGAATATCTAGTCAGCCCTATCAAACCAGCTTGCTGTTTCCAAGTCTGCTACTACTCTTAACGTGTTAGTGGGTGGGAAGAGGAGACAAGAAATGCAGTATTTTTATTCTTGCTTCCAATTTTTAATTAATTTTAAAAAGTTGAGTCTAAGTTAGGTTAGCTGCAAAAGAAAGCAGAAGTTTTTTCCCCTTGATCATTGAACTGGCTAATCTTCCATACAGGAAGTATTTTCCAAGTAAAATATTGACTTCTTCCCAGTTCAGTTACATGTGTTAGCAACACCTGAGAAATAGATTGCTTTTGTTGTGGATTTTTTTTTTCTTCATAGTTGTTTTACAAGCATATTAATAGTTAAATTTTTTGTTCTTGTGAAGGGAGTAACACAGAAGGGTGGAAGCTCATAGAAGAGACTGAAAAACAAAGCAGCCTTTCAACTGCCCAGCTGCTCTATTTGCTTTTAGCAATTTTCTCAGACTGACTACTTTCACTTCACTTTAAGAGAATTGTTTCATTGTCCGACTTTATCCTACTGATCTAGTATCATGAAATACAGGAAAAAATAGACTGCATTCACCAATGCCACATTTCAGGCATGACCCCATCTCTGGGTGTTCTCTCCGAGATTCTCCCACTGGCAAGACATTGTGCAGAAAATTAACCCATTCCCTCACTGTAGGGGAGGAAAATGGTGTGCACCACATGCCTCTCATGATTCCTAACCAAATACAGTCTGCCAGCAGAATTTCCTGATACCAGTTCAGTTACATCAGCTACATAGCTTGCTTTGGGATGACTAAGTTTCTGAAACCATTCCAAATACCTATTGTCTGAGTGAGTCTGTTATACTACCACCAGTATTGCTGCCAGCTGCACTGTTGTGGCTACATGGTCACAGGATCCATAGTGAACCAGTCAACACGTTAAGAAATTATGCAAATCCTTGTCCAAAAATCAACAATGAAGTTTTCAGAAGGTTACATAGCAGGGGCAATACTTATTTGAAGTTACAATAACTAGGATAAGAGAGTCTTTGAATAATAACAAAGAATCTTTTTACTAAGCTTCAGGATAGTAGCAAAATGCAGTGTCTACTTTCTTAAATGGTAACAAGGGGTTTAATAGAACCATGCTGTCAGCATTAAATACTGAAAAACAGCCCCAGCTTGATGTTTCAATCGTAAAATTTCATCCCTCTCACACTCAAGATTTTTTTGGAAATCTATTTTTTTTGTGTTGGAAGCTTTGCTAACACAGACCTTCTAATGAAGTAAAATATAGCCATAAATCCACTCCCAACGACAGGATCTTCAGTTCAACTTTTGGCAACAAAATAGAATTAGTGAAAGATTTAGGTTTTCAAAATGTTAAAAAAAAATTGCCACTGGATTTTCTTTACAAGAAAAATTACTCTTGCCAACCTCATAAAGTCATACCTGTGCCCCATTTCCTCCATCCTGCTGTGTGATATTTGAGCTATTTATAATACAAAGGTTTAAAGAATTATGGCTGATCATGTGACATCACCACCGCAGGGCCTCTAGTATGTTATAATTTTTAGGATTTTCATAAAGCCAAGGAACTGTTCTCATCTGGGAAGGAGTCATACCACAGAAAGATAAGGCTAGACAGAAATACAAATATACTGTTTGGAATAGTAATATTTAAAAAAAAAAAAAAAGGGTACATGAGAATAGTAAAATTAGTCTTAAAATGGATATAATACTTAAAAATAAAGAAGTATAGGTACAAGCTAATTTGGAAAAATCTCCTAGAACTCCATTTTCTACAATACTAATCTAAACAAAAATTGGTTTGCTCAGTTTTATAATGCCTGACATTACCTTACTACAATGACAGTCATTATGGTATAACAAATATTGTATTACAAGAATATAATTAACAATGTCCTTGTAAAAATCCATACAGAATTTTTATTCATCAGATATTACAAAGAGTAGAAAAACATAATTCTTATTTGTATCAATATTATATTAGAAAAACAAATTGGGCATCACACTGGGGAGTGCTGGTATCTCACAGAACAGAATGTGCTGGACTTGCACACAGAGGTTCAGCAGTAGTGAATACTTACATGCCAAGTTTGATGTGCTTTGCATGTGTAAAATCCACAGCAAACACAGAAAGGAACAGTAATGTGAAAGTGCAGAGGCCTGGCATGCCAAGAATACATTAAGACCTCTGTGTTATCCAGCAGAGCTGGGTGATAATACGTGTATACGTATTGCAAGCCTCATTTAATATGCATAATTTGGGCTTACTACTATTTTGAAACATCTGTGATTAATTAGCATATGAAGCACTTGATATATACTCCTGTTAGCACCTTGTGTCTGCTATACAGCAAAAGATTGCTACATGCTATTAATTTGTAAGGAGTTCTGCTCAGTTCACAAGCTTCATGCTACACCTGAGCCTTTGGCTTTCATCCACTGTTATTCAATGTTTGAAGCCTATTCCAAGAGACAGAGTAACCCACTAGGCATTTATGGAACCTTACTAGTGCAGGACTTAAATATAGGTTTAGAATCAGCATAATGATATAAAATTAATGCTTTCCTTATAATATGTTTGAAAACTGTCTCATAAAATATTAAAAAAACCCAAAAAACCCAAAACCAAAACAACCACAGGAAATAAAAAGCAAGAAAAGTGAAGTAGCAGAATTAGACATCCTTTATCCTAAACAGGAACCAATACTTTGCTAGAGAATTGAATTCACTTTTTCATTTGTGATATTTACATTGAGTGAAACATCTCCAAACCTATTTCACATATAAATGAGAGTGTCCTATCCAAACACTTTAATCTACAAGACACTTTTCTCTCTAAAAAAAAATAACAAAAAAGAAAAAACCCATAAACTCTTTCAACAGGATTAGATTCTAATGGTAAATTCCAACACCAATAGACTTGATGTGCTGATGGTTTACTTTTAGATGGTTTATTTCCTCCTCAGTCCATTACATTATGGAATTAATCATGTGCAGAAGAGACATATTATGTATGCTGGTTAACAAAATAATTTTACTGTATAATAGTAAAACAACATTGATGTAAAATTAAACTATGGAGTCTCAAAGTTTAATATTGGTAATTTTATTGGGTGGTTCATCATTCCATTAACAAAGCTAATCTAGATTTTGTCCATAAAGGAAAAATATAACAAGCCATACATCACTAGAATTATAACTCTGACAACAAAAATCCAGCTTGACAAAGCACACATAGAAATAGATAATTATTTCTCTGAAAATGGGACTTTCACTTTAGAGTCTGAAGTATAAAAAGCTAGAAGAAAATAAATTTGGAATATTTATGGCACACTCAGTGGCAGGGAAACTGAAAAATTCTGACACAGGTGGAAATAACACTGTTCTGTGGAAAGATATTCCAGTTTACCATGGGTGATTGGCATTGTTATGGTGACAGAAGTGTTTCATGAGGCAAGAATAGAACTTATATTGCATTCCACTAATTAAGGATGAAAGTATCCACATAGTCAGTTCTCTGAAGGATTAAACAGGCAAACTTAAATGAGTTCTTAAAGGAAGAATTCACTCTCTACAGTCTAGGTGTAAGAAGGCAGTCTGAAATAAACTATATATTTTTTCAAATTGAATACAATTGATTATATCTCATGTTTTCTCACTTTTTATATACTCCTGTCATCAATAACATAGCTGACAACAAAAACTAATTGAAGGGATATTTGATGTGATTTGATTTTTAAGACCTTGGAGTAAAATATTTAGTACGGATCAAAAACAAAAACAAATAGCAGCACTTTATTCCAGAAAAACACTACAGTAATTTTAGATTAGATCTGTTAGCTACCTCAGGGAATGTTTGAGAGATAACAGCCAAAGGCACCACAATCAAAGGAGGGAATATGCAAGAAATTCCTGCTATTTTATCTTAGTCTGATATGTGGAAGATATTATTCTCCTCCACTTAAGAAAAAAAAAAAAAAAATCTCTGGTGAAATGAAGATATATATCTACATATTTACCCTCTCAGAGGAGATGGCTATGTTAAAAATTTCTTATCATAAAGAATCACTGTATTTAAAAGCTGAGTACTCCTGATACACATAAGGTTAAAAGTTCATACCTCAGACCAAACTGCCCAAGTTGATGTTTTTAAGCACTCAGCACATGTTCCTGGAAAAAATCTAGTAGGAGGCTTTATTGGCCCTGATCAAACTCTCTAGCTCCATACATGAAGAGATACCCCTGTAGCATCAACTCTACCTCCAGATGTGAAGAGTCTCTGAGAGATCTATGAACAGCTTTCAAAAGGCAGTGAAAACCAGTTAAGGCAAGATGTCAGCAGATACACTTCCATCAACGCCTTTTAGCATTATCTTACACTGCCATTTAGCCACCAAAACTTCCATCTCTAACTCTTAGGACAGCTCTAGGGTAAGAAAGTTCCTGGCTACACTGCTGCATTGGATCTGTGCCATCAAGGATCTGCAAAAGAAGGATGCTGTGCATAAGCAGTCATAAGGTTTTAGGTTGTATGAGTATTATACATATTTCAACTTTTAGGTTCTTTTACTTTCTTTAAATACATTAAGTTTTAATAAAATATAGCCATAGGGAAAATACTATAAAATGAGAAACTTCTTCATTATGTAGCTGCCCTTCTTAGAAAGTGGGTACAACACCTGCAACTTTATACTCAAAAGTCATTTAAAGATATGAAATAAATTTGTAAGTTTGACACTGATCCTGCAGACCTCTTTACCTGCTCACTTTTATTCAAGTGAGCAATCCTTTACATTTAGTGAGATAAAGCCTCCTCAGAGGTTACATGCATATTCATCTTTTGTGCATTTGTACACAGGGACATAAATCAAGCTGTTCCAAATGAGCAGTGATTTGTGTAATATTTACAGTTGTCAATACAGGTTACAGAATTATGACTACAGAAATATTTAATCTGCTCCATTCCTAATGCTGTATAGCTGTGGGGACCATTTAAAGGGCCTCTTGCTCCACTTGGGTTTTGTAAAAAAATATTACTGTGCCTCAGTAAGATAAGATTAATATAGCTAACTGGAGCTGCAGAGAAAAATCTCTGACTTCATCTTCTCTGGTTTTATGGTCAAACTTCAGTCTCTCCATCTAATGCTTCTGCTAGACTCACATCTATAGAAACATTTAGCCTCACTGTGCTACCCAGACTAGTGTCATTGCCAAGTGTCAATAAAAGATAAGTTTTCCAGCTGTAAAATACAGCAAAAGGACTTCCCATCTAGCTCTCTGTACAGATCAAATGCTCTCCTAGGGAACCCATAAAACTCTTAATATACCACAGGGAACAATCTTCAACAGGAAGGAGAACTGGCAAATGAACTTGCAAGCTTTTGCCATTTATAACTCCTGTGATTCATTTCTGAACTGATATGCAAGCAGCTACTTCATTTTCTCTTCCATTGTTTTAGAGTTAGCTTACTTGAAGCAAATTGAGAAATTATCTTCTGCAGTTCTTCAGTATGTACCCTTTTGGAAGACCACGTGGATTACAGTTTATTTTCTGTGCTCTATACCACAAGCAATCTGAAATCCCTTTAATCTTTAACTTATCAACAAGAACAGGTGAGAGGGCTATTAGGAGACAGGAACTGTGTTATTTTGCACCTTCAAGATAGTTTCATTTTGCCAAGCTGAAGCTCTGCACTTACTCAACTCCATTTTGTTCTGCTTAGGAATACACTGTACATATTCCATAATCTAACAACAGTAAAAATGAAACTTTAAACCTCTAGCTTGCAAATAAACAATGAAAGGACAAAAAAATCTTTAAAAATTTTTCATTTTGTGCAGGAAATAAAAAAAAAGGTCAAGGAGATTATTATGTACCATAAGCGGCAGGTTTCTTTTAGTATACACAAGGAAATTATTTATCAAATAGAGCCTAAATATTAACAGGAATTATTTAATTTTATTTTTATTCATAAGTTTTTTTGGAAACAGAGGAGGGGATGTGTAAGCAAATATACATGTATATATGTGTAAGCTAAAATGTAAATATTTAAACACAAGTATTGAATATTTATATATTTCGACACTGAGGGTTCCAGGGTTCATGTCTGTGTTCAGACACTCCCAAATCCTCCCCTTTTTCCTTCTGAGGGCTGGACTAGATTAGCTATACCAGCCGCTTCCAACCCAAAGCATTCTATGACTCTATGTATATATAGATATGTAATGTATGTATTTCAGAATTACAAAAGTATGTTCTAGAGTATAGCCTCAAAAGGTTAAACCGTAAAAAAAAATTTTGAAGAAAAGGTAAAGACATCTTGTCTATTCATTACGTTTATGAATACTATAAGGAACAGGTATAAGAAACATTGGATACAGAGAAAACAATACTGATTATAAACAAGGCACCAATATCTTGATGCTGGAAATTAGAAAATACTGAACAGTTAACATATTGTTGTTAAAATTTTCTATTCATAGTGCAGACATACTCATAATTAGTTTTAGTGTGTATGGGTGGCCAGATTCTGCAAGGAATTATATGCCATGGTTTGAAAGGATAAACACCACAGGCCTTGTTCAACAAAATACTCCACCTGACCTCTTGTGCCTGGTGTTCTTAAAATAATGCAATACTTGAACTTGCTTGAGGCCCAGAACTAAACACCACCTGTCCCCAAAGAGAAAGCACTCTGAGAAGGAAAACAAGTATTCGTTATTTACACGTTTCATGGCAGATAATCTATTTATTGACATTTTTTTTCCTCACATCCCATGCCCAAGATCACTAATCTGTGTGCCTTTTCTTTCACAATACTCAAAATTGGCCTTTTGTTTCTAGCTCAGGCTGAAAGAAATACAGGACTGAAAGGAAATAATCCCTCTCTCACAAATATTAAAGCACACAATTATAAAGTAGGCTTTGGTCATCACTTCTGATTTGGTTCATTCCAAACTTTCTCAGTGAGAAAAAAAGGACCTTGCATTCTGACCTAGCTACAGTCTGAATATCCATCTGGGTTCTTGGTGAGCTACTAACGGGATTTTTTTTCTCTACCAGCAAAGTGTGTCACAGAATAAGTCCTGGACAGGATAGTCTTCAAGCAACTGAAATGTAAACAACAGAAAACGATTCATATTTAAGTGAAACTTGACTGATACAGAAGTATTGCATTGTGATGGAAACCTACAAAACACCTGATGTCAGACTGTTTTAAGTCATACTACATCAATCATAACATATCATTTAAAAAGAATGGTCAGTGTATCACACCTGGGAGAGTAAATAAAATAACATGTTTTTTAAAGACTAACTTTTTAAAAAACAATCACAGAGTTTTGAGGAATTTTTAACTGGAAAAATAATAGAAAGGACAAACCTGGGATATATCTGTTACAAATTATAGCTTAGATAATACAGAAAAGAAAAAGAAAAAGAGAAAAAAACCCCAAAAAACAACAACCCAAAATAGATCAAAAGATGCAGGAAGAGCTCAGAAAAAGAACCTAAAGAATGTTGAAACATTCCTCAGGGGTGTTCCTCATGTATTCCTCAGGGGCCAGTATTGGTACCATTTAACATCTTTGCTGGAGACATGGACAATGGGTTAAACTGGGTCCTCAACAAGTTTGCTGACGATACCAAGGTGTGTGATGTGGCTGATAATTAAGAAGGCAGGCTATGCAAAAGGACCTTCATGGGACGGACAGTTGGGCCCATGCCAACCTGATGAAGTTCAACACAGCCAAGTGCAAGGTCCTGCACCTGGGTCAGCACAACTCCAGACACAAATAAAGGCTGGGGGAAGAATGGATAAAGAGCAGCTCTGAAGAAAAGGTCTTGGTGGTGGACAGTAGATGAGGAGCTCGACATGAGACTCCAGTGCATGATTGCAGCCCAGAAGGCCAAACACATACTGGGATGCATCAAAAGAAGTATGGCCAGTAGGACAAGGGAGGTGAGTCTGCCTTTCTACTCTACTCTTGTGAGACTGCACCTGGAATAGTGTGTACAGCTCTGGTGCACCCACCACAAGAAAGATCTGAGAGAGAGAGAGAGAGAGAGAAGGTCCAGAGAAAGAGCACAAAGATGATCAGAGTGCTGGAGCTCTGCTATGAACTAGGCAGAGAGCGTTGGGGCTGTTCAGCCTGGAGAAGAGAAGGGGCAGGGGAGACTTTACAGCGTCCTTCCAGTACATGAATGAGTCCTTCAGGAAAGCTGGGGAAAGCTCACCAGAGAGGGTAGCGACAGGAAAAGGGGTAATGTTTTTAAACTGGAAGAGGATAGATTTAGGTTAGACATCAGGAATAAATTCTTCACCATGAGAGTAGTAAGATACTGAAATAGCTTGTCCGGGGAGGTTATTGATGCTCCCCCCTTAGAGGTGTTTAAGGCCAGGCTGGATGAGGTTTTTGCAACCTGGTTTAGTGAAAGGTGTCCCTGCCCGTGCAGGTGGGCTGGAACTAAGTGATCTTTTAGGTGATCTTTAAGGTCTCTTCCAACCCAAACCACTCTATGATTCGCATAAGGTTAATCTGGACAATAAATATTTGGAAATTATTTGCTAAAATACTTTTTATAAGCATTTTTTTTCTTAATCCTAGGATTTTTCTTAATTCTAGGATGTAAAATTGAATGCTGCACAATATTCCAGGTCACAAAGAAACCCTAGAGACAAGTTCCACAGATGTAGAAGCTCCCAAATTATTTAGATTTGAATTTTATCAATCAACTGAATTCACATTTCAGGATTCTATGAAATAAAAAGGTGAGTGTGTGGCAGCAAAAGTTTCTTTAGCCAGCATCTTGCCTCCAGCAGTGGCCAGTGATGTTCCTTGGAGAGCAGCAGAAAAACAGGGCACACATACAGCAAAACTTCATGCTCCCACCTGCCATGGGAAATGGTGAGCTGCATATTAAGAATTCCCTCTGAGGCAGACATATCTTAATATTTAATATTTACAGATATATTCTTAATAAGAATCTGAGAATCTGCAGCACTAAAAATACAACAAAAAGATGGCAGATTTTGTATTCTGCTGACAAGAAACCTGCATTTGTGCTCTTGGTAGCTTTGCATGGCCCTAAAAAATCAGTTAGAAAATGCTAAGAGTTTCTTTTAAAAAGCTTATATATAACTCATTCCAGTCTTCCAAAATTGATACAAAAAAATCCCAAACCAACTAAAAATAAAAACTAATAATAGAAAAATAAGATAAAGACACTAATAAAGTTCCCTAAAAATAAGGTTATTAAAGGTTACTTATAACTAACCAGTATCAGCACTGAAAGGATCATCCTCAGCTCCTTTTATGAGCATTTTCTGTACATTCACAAAAGAAAAAAAAAAAATAAAAGGAACTTGAAAATGCCCAGCCATGCAGGTGAACAAAACCACCCTGCTATTCTTAATTGCTACTTCATCTCACCACTTTTCAGCAAGGTAGAAAGGTAAAAGGTATTTTTTGAGTAGCAGCATGTGGTTCCATGACAGAATCCACAGGCAGTTAAGCTGTGAGTTTTGGAGATTCCTTTGTATTGGGATGCCACTGTTGATGCTGTGATGGATTGTCATAACTGCTCACGCTGCATTTTCATTTTTTTTTTCAGACACTGAATTCTGAAGATGTGCTCTTGTTTGTATAAATGTTTACACATACACATAGGAAAATGAACAGAACTGTATATTATTCTCATGTTAATGTACTAACAAGTTTAAAAGTCATATTGCTAAATATCACCTACTATGCCAGGATGGGAAATTAATGATATACCTAACCATATTTCTAGTATTGCAAAATAATTAGGCTAATCTGATTCTCCTGCTGCACTTCAGTTTAAAAAAAAAAAAAAAAACAGAAACAAAAATTAATGTAATCTGAAACAAAATTTTCAAACTAAATAGTGATTGCATAAACATATATATCTGTAGCTTTTTAAGCTGATACACAGAATAAATTGAAAGCACAAAAGAACGGTAGCCATTTTTGATACTTAATTTGAAATAGCATGGAAGACACAGTCATTTCACTGAATACACATTAGAGTCAGCATGACAATTTGTATAATAGTATATTTGTATAATATATCTTCAGTACAGATCCCTGTTCTCAAATGGTTGTGGTGTAAAAAAATAATCTTTTAAAAACACAATATTATATTAATCAATGAACAAATGAATCAAAGGCTAAAGAAACTAAAACAGAATTAATCTGATTTTCACTTAGCAATAGTTAGGTAATCCTGCTAATTTACACAAAAGACCAAACATCTGCAAAACAAGTCCTTCACTTCAGTGCTAAACTGGGAAAACACCTAAAAACTGCTTAATCTAATAATTTTTTACAGCTTAAAAATTAAAAAAAATATTTCCCCTTGTCTTGCAAATACCAAAAAATACCAAATGAACCAAGCAACACAGAAAATAAATATAGAAACCATACCACTCTGGGTGAGATTGAGATTTTGGAACCTCCCTGAAGATACAGTTTTGTAATGGAAATGCCAACACCATATATAGCACTGTTAGCAGACATTGTTTTAATGAAAGCTACTTTCTCTGCTTCCCTTTTCCATTTCCATACTAAGGCCAAGAGGCCTCAGATGAGCCTGTTGTTCATGTTTCTTGCCAACTAGCATTTTCAACTTGGTGTGTATTTTCAGACTGGCAGTATCATTTTGTGGCTCGTGCATTTTCTTCTCTTTTAATTTCTCACTTGAAGTAAATGAACTGGGTGGATACTTATCAAGTCTCCACTTCCCTGGAGGGCTATGAAATACAATTTCCACGTTCATTGTTGATGGCCCAAATACAGCACACATGAAACAACAAGAATAGGCTTCTTAATGTAGTGGGTAAGATATCCATAAAACAGTGGCTCTAGGGGCTGGATTAGAGAAATAAACAAAATAGATTTTACCTCAGTGGATTTAGATAATTTCTGAAAGATTTAGTGCAAGGAAGCTGAGCTGTCTAAAGACAGAATGTGTAGAAATATCCTGTGCCTGAAGGTTAGCAAATATCTTGCTACGTGCTTATACCTTCCTTACAATATTCCACAGTTCTGTCCCTTTTGAAAACATAGTCCAGGAGGTTTTATAAAATCCTTAGGACTGGTTTAAAAGCCAAATCAAACCAAAACAAAAGCACCCTACATTAACGAACAAAAGTTAAACTAAACAGTGAAAATGTTGTTCCTGTAGGGTTTTTAGGGATTTGCTATAGAAAATTTGAAACACACACCACATTTCCCCAGGGTTTGCAAAAGTGTTCTAAAGAAGATAATGTTCAATGTAAATTTAGCACAAGCATCTGTCTTTTGATAAAGACATTCACTTAGTCATTTTAGTGCTCCAACTTGGGCTAAACTAAAATAATATAGAAATAAATTCAATAAATAAAATTCAATATAATTTTATTTACTCTTCCAGGTGTGATACACTGACCAATTTTTTTAAAATGATATGTTATGACCGATGTAATATGACTTAAAGCAGTCTGACATCAGGTGTTTTGTAGGTTTCCATCACAATGCAATACTTCTGTATCAGTCAAGTTTCACTTAAATATGAATCATTTTCAGTTGTTTACATTTCAGTTGCTTGATGACTATCCTGTCCAGGACTTATTCTGTGACACATTTTGCTGGTAGAGAAAAAAAATCCCGTTAGTATCTCACTAAGAACCCAGATGTATATTCAGACTGTAGCTAGGTCAGAATGCAAGGTCTTTTTTTTCTCACTGAGAAAGTTTGGAATGAACCAAACCAGAAGTGATGACCAAAGCCTACTTTATAATTGTGTGCTTTAATATTTGTGAGAGAGGGATTATTTCCTTTCAGTCAAAACTTCTAGTAGTTGTAGCCATGCATGCATGTGCCCATGAACACAGAACAGGGACAGCTAAACATTCTGTAAAGATTACATTGGTTCCCTGTATGCCTTCACTTCAAGGTTGAAAATCAAACAATCAATAAAAAGTCCTTAGTTTTATATCTTATCTCCAATCTATCTTCAGCCACACTGCGACCCAGTCACGGGCACAGAACAAGTTCAATATTGACCTGGATGGAACAATGACATTTGCTAAACCATTAATATTAATTTTTGGATCAGCAAATTCTTTGGGTAACTGCCATCCACATTCTATTTATTATACATAAAGTAGTTCAGTTTTCAGAATTACTCTGTTAGATATTACAGTTATGGACAGCAATGGACATCACCAATAGCATAAGCTAATTTAGAAAATACAAAAAGTTTGCCCTTCAGTATCTTTTCAAGTTCTGTTCTGCACTGCCTTTGGCATAGGAGGACCAGCGAGTACATCGGAACATCTTTGTCTGCATACAGATGATGAAAACTTCAAAAGTGCTGGAACCAAAATATTTTCTAAAGAGTAGAAAAAGAACTTGGATTTTCCCTACTGCCAGCAGCTATGCTGCATATAAGAAACTACTGTTTCCAGTAGTCAGTAGAAATCTAGACTTTCCCGAATATAATTAAGAAAACTTTTAGGGGCATAGCCAGTAGCCATTCTGTAATAATTTTTCATAGTTCCTCAAAGAGTTGTTTCACACTCACTGTTTTTCAACAGATTTGAGTAAATTCATTTTCCTATTGCTATATTAGTTGAATATAATTTTTATTCACACTAATAAAATTACCACAGAAATGCTGAGTGCAATGTTCAGTGAAAACAGTTCAGTGACTGTGCCAAGGCTCTCATTCTGAGAAACCTCTTTTTACTCAAGAATTACACAACTCTTCTGGAGGTGGAAAGATTGAATCATTCTGCTTAAACACTGTTAATGCCAAGGGGTTTAGGTGTTTCATTATTTGACTTGACTGTAAAACAGCAATGTCCATCTTATTTCAGGAATCTAATTTGCTTAAACTGTGAGGTAACAGAATCTCATTATCTCTTAAGACACAATCATGAATCTTTTATTGAGCTTTCATCACCATTTTTTACTTCCTTTCTGTCTTACTTATTTGGGGTCACTAACATAAGTAGTATCCCAGGCTGTATTTTTGCGTCTTCTTCCTTGAATATCAATTTTATGTTAATAAGGAACTCAATTATCTTTATTTTCTAAGTGATTAACAGAAGCGCTGGGAGGCTAAACCTGTTTGCAACTATAGAAAACTTAAGCAAAGTACAATCACTCAAAGCATCAATCCTCAAATCAAAATCACTGATCACTGTTTTTTTGTTTGAGATAATTTGTGCGATGTAATTTCACCGTTTTGACAACTTGGAGATTCCTCTTACACATTCAGATTTCTGTCACACAGTTTAGAAAAATCCTGTTACAATGGAAATTGAACTAAAATGAGGATACTTGTGAAGAAACTGTGCTCCACCTGTTCCTATTTCTGAATAAACATTGCTTCTTAAGCTGCTTCAGATTTAAAACGTTCATAAACACTTTATTTTCCTCATCACAATAGCAATTTAGTATATATATTTAAAAGCTCTTGCAAAATGTCGCATTAGATATAATAAATTATAAATAACTACCTATTCATGTTATGCCATCAAAAGGAAATTACTAGAGAAAAGATGAAGTATGCTAACCTTCTTGTCAGCTTGTTCTTTGGGATTTATTTTTTTTTATATGCCTGATTTCATTTTAGCAATCTTTCAGAGAATCTAGTTCTGCTGGATAACAGTATTTTAAAATAATATTTTCAGGATAGTTATCAGTAATTCAATTTGGAAGGTAAAATAACTATTATTCTTTTACTATATTAAAGAACTGTATCTTACCAACTTATTTCCAGTCATATACTATGAAAAGGAATGCACTTAACAGGCTTTGAGACCCATCTAAAATACTTCTTTATAAACAGATTCTGTACAGAAATTAAACCATGGGGTTTTTTTCCCTCTTTCTTCTTTCTCAGCATAACACCTATCCACTGATTAGAAAAAGACTGTGATACCTCTGCAGGTTTCCTACAGCACAGCTACCCAAAGCCTGTAACTGATCCAGCAGTATTTGTCATCTCTGCAGTACACTTGCTGTAATTCCCCTCTGGTTTTCCTTCCAGAATAGATCACAAACAATCTTTGAAAAAAAATTTTTAAAAATATATATTTTAACTGAGGAAAAATAGCACACAGATATTAAGTGCTATGTAAAAATAATTTAATTGCCCTCCTCAAATAATTTAAGTATTATTTATTCTGCATAAATGAACTTTCTGTTTCTTGTTAATAATTTTTATTTAAGGCAATTCTTCAGCAGTCAGTTTTTACCCCTTAAGAATATGTTTCTGGTAAGTATTTTCAATATTTTTTTTTGTTAGATTTCTGTATGACTTTTTCTTCTGAATATATATTGATTCTACTCAATTAAATTTGGGGAAAATTTTGCTCTGATACTGAATATTTTATTTATGATCTATCTTTTATTATAAAAGTAAACAACAATTTTACCATTAGCACAGAATCTATTCCACACTAAGCACCGAATTTACTCTTGATTTGGGAAAGTCATAGA
The DNA here is from genome assembly GCF_036169615.1 of Heliangelus exortis. Classification (NCBI taxonomy): domain Eukaryota; kingdom Metazoa; phylum Chordata; class Aves; order Apodiformes; family Trochilidae; genus Heliangelus; species Heliangelus exortis. The sequence goes on along the minus strand of NC_092425.1, from coordinate 20,193,697 downwards.
GCTATATGGAGCAGCTTTGAATTTGTTCCAAATAAGCCATCCTAAGTCTGAATGTTAAGATTTTAAATAGACTGAGTTTGTATCATGAGTCCTCCCAGACCCATCTCTTACTCAAACACCATTTCGTGCTTATTTGATCATTTTTAAACTTAAAACACCTTGTATAGCTGCTTTTCTCAAAATACCAAAAATTATTGGAGGGACCAGCAGAATATATTAGACATCATCCATAGCATTAAATGGAAGAAGAAATTGAGGACATAATTATTATTTTTTATCTGGTAGTAAATTCCAGTTCTAACATAAATACTGTGGAAGGACTAAAAATAAAAGTGCCAAAAAAAGTAGTAATAAAATTATCTGAATTACTTTATTTAGTTTTTTTTCATTTACAAATGTAATTTATAAAGTTATATCAATTGTTTTACCTAATGTTTCCATAGTAAAACAGTAAATGACCCCTTGTGCAATTAAATAAATGAATTTTAGGATTACCTGACAGGCAAGTAACACTAGATAAAGTAACCAGAAAAAGCACTAACTTTTTTCAGAGTTTTAAAATATGTTTCAGCTTAAAAAGAGCCCCTAAATGTTTAAAAGTAAAGAAACTTAAAACACTGAATTAGAATTTATGAGGAGAAATAGGAACAGGAAAGATACTGCTTCTGCCTGAGGTGCAAAGACCACATCAGATGCAAAGGACTAAGAAAGAAAACTGCTGGGTTTTGGGTTCCTCTAAAGAGAGGAATTTTAACAAAGCACAGCCTTTGCTCTGTTTCCCATAGGTTGTAGGTTTAGAAAAAAAGTGGTAAAAGGGGGAAGAATCATTGTTCCTTATGACAGGCAACAAGGACTTAATATGTCTTCTCATTATTCCATATCCCACTATGATATCCAAATTTCTTCACTTCAGCTATAATAGCAAATCAAATTGAGGAGTTTCTGGCAATTCCAATTCTATTCACTCAGAATACCTCTAACCCAAGTTTTGACCTCTGTCAAGATCTTAAGAGACACTGTTCTATCCCATCCTGATGTAGCGTTCAGATTGAACCAAATACTTCAGAACTGAAAGAGTTTCATTTCAACTGACAGCTCCTTATTTCACAATAATCCTACCTGGTTAGAGTGTGTAGTTGCATATATAAAACTATAAGCAATATATGAACCATATATAAAGAGAGAGAATGCATGCATATCTGCATGTCTGTGTGTACAGGATTTGATATTGCTTAATTAGTTTAGAAAACAGATGCAGCAATAGCACATATTTCATTGGTGGATTTAAAATACAGTGCTACTAGAAGACAAAAAACTTTCTATAGGCCACTATATATTATAGATATTATTATGAAGTGGGTAGATTACTTCACCTTAAATTATGAAACCAGCTCAGAGGGAATAAGAAAAGAACTAAAATTAGAGAGGGGCCAATTGACAGGAGGATGATGTGAACTCTGCAAGACAGAAAGCACAGAACATTCCAGTTAGGAAAAAAACCCACACCAAACAATGCATCAACAGAATGAAAGACTCAACCCCTCTAATTTTCTCATTCTGTCATTCTTATACAGAGGGAAAACATCGTATTTCTGTTGCTCAGCTACAATGAAAAAGGATGGTAGGAGCTGAGTCCATGTGAGTCTCCCATCTTCCTGTGGTCCACTATCTTTGCTACTCAATAAGGTGATAGCAATTGCAACACTAGAAACTCCAGAGAGATTCTCCTAACAGTGAAACTTTAGAGGGAATGAGATAGTAGAGGATATCCATAAACCTATGATAAACTTCAGGTATTGCTCTGAAGGGGATGCACTTATATGTCCTGACAGGCACCTCTTTTAGAGTCTTGAAAGCCTTTTTGACCATTTATGTAACTTGGTGCCATGTTCCTTCTTGAAAAATGGGTCAGTCTACCTTTCTCTTTCATCTGTGCCAAGAAACAAATGCATTTATGTATCTGCATATCAGGCCTATTTCAGGGTGTCAGTATCACCATGTATAAGGTAGAGGAGGCGTTTAATTTGACATCAGAATTCTCTTATTTCCAGTACACAGCATGGCTGATTGAACTGATGTAATACCATTGAGTACTGGCCCAGATAATAAATGTGATTGTATGATGAGGAATAGAAGAAAAGGTACATCTACTGTCATAGAAGACAGTGCCAAAAGCAGCCTTCACATGACAATCCAGGGTCAGAAGAGAGCAGCATGATGCAATTTTGTAACTTTTCAGCTTCAGCTTAGTCAGATGAAATGGTGCCAAGAGGATTGTCTCATTTGTCACAGTCTTACAGCATGATGTAGAGAATAGAAGAATGAAGGCATCTAATCAAAACATCCTTTCCCTACAGCTCTGACAGCCTTCTGAGTCATCAAGGCCTGAGAGATCAGTGCAGTTTGGCTGAACTGGAGCAACTGTCTGGTTCTGATGTCAGAGGAAACCTCTGTGGCTGCAACAGCAAACCCCCTGGAGCCTGACTCCCTTCTTGTTTTGCCCAAGGCCTGAACAGCAGGCAGGATGTTGGCCATGAGACTCCTAGGCAGCACAGTCACCCACGTAATAGGTTCAAATGGGATGTGATCCTCCCAGACAGCACAATGTTAACAAAGGCCTCTAGTGAAGTCACTGAATGCCAGGGAGGAAGGAAAGGCAGCTGAACAGCAAGACGCAACAGAAGCAGAAGGGTTCTGCCTCAGTAGGATTGGGAAAACGTAAGACAGGACCTGAAGTGGTTTGGTACACCAAGCCCTGAACAACAAGAACAATAGCTTAGGAGTTCTCTATGGATAATAAAAGGGAAATCTTCCTTGTTTCAATCTGTGAGGCACGAACACATGCCTCTAGAAGACTGCATATGTGATTTACTCAAAGAACATGCAGTATGTATCTGCGTGTGTTCACATAAACATGCACACATATGGGAGATAAAATTCATCTTATTCTGCTAGGTTCTACAAATATATAAATTAAAAAGCCCAAGAAGCTCAAGAGACTAACCCAAGCTTCACAGCATGTACTAAAATGCTTTCATAATCTCTCCTCGTAAAGAGAAAACACCAAAGATGATTGATGCAAGTTGGATGTATTATTATAAGAGAATGGTAGATTAGTGACACATATTAACCACAAGCAATTTTTTATTTTTTATATCTTGAAAACATCCATTAACAGTGACAGAATATTTGATTATTAAATTGTAATATAGGGTATGCTTCACATATACAATAAAAATTTACAATCACTGTTATTGATTTACTGATTTATTCAATTAAATATCTATTTCTTAATAATTCAGACACTACAAATATTTTTAACATTCATAGTAGCACATGTGATTTCTTTTCAAACTTAACTAAGCATTCCTTCTTTTTCAATTTTTAAAGAATGTACATCTGTGTAAGCTCACATGAAACACTGACTACAGAACATGACAAGAAAGCCTACCCAAAGGATGTCACTGTTCATCCAAGATGTAGAGAATAACTAAATAACTACTTTGCTTCTGTCTTCATTGGCAAGGACTCTGGTCACACCCTCCATGTTGCTGAGGCCAAAGGTGGGGACTAGGAATAGGAAGATCCTCCCACTGTAGATGAAGAGCAGGTTCAAGACCACCTAAAGAACCTGAGGGTGAACAAGTCCATGGGACCTGATGGGATTCACCCATGGCTCCTGAAGGAACTGGCGGATGAAGTTACAAAGTCACTCTCCATCAGATTTGAAAAGTCATGGCATTCTTGTGAATTCCTGATGACTGGAAAAGGGGAAACATACATCCCATTTTCAAAAATGAAAAAAAAGAAGACACAGGGAATAAGGTGGACCAGAAGTTTAACATGAGCCATCAGTGTGGGCTTGCAGCTCAGAAAGCCAACCATGTCCTGGGCTGCATCAAAATAAGCACAGACACCCACTTGAGCAAATTGATTCTCCCCCTCTAATATGCTCATGTGAGACCCCACCTGGAGTAATGTGTCCAGTTCTGGAGTGCCCAGCATAAGAAGGACATAGAGTTCCTTGAAAGTGCCCAGACAGAGGAGAGCCACATGGCATGGGGTTGGCACAGGTTAAGCTTGCTTTGCCCTCATACGACCTGCATATGACCCATCAGTCACCTGCAAAAGGCTTTGCTGGTGTCAGCCTCTGGAGAACCTTCCAGAAGGGTGAGCCAGAGACCCCACCCAGCAACCGCCACGGGGATTTCAGCCAATCAGAACGGGGAACCCCCCACCCAACCCTGTGACTGCCAGGGGCCTGGCAGACACCCAGGGAGGGTGGGAGACGCCATGGAGGGGGGTGGGTAACAGCTGGAGGAGGGGTGTGTGGGGGCAGGTTGCTGAGAACTGAGATACTGACCCTTCAGAGCCTCATTAGCTTTTCCCTAACTCCAGCATGGATGGAAAAACATTGAGCTGGAGCTTCAGTAGACCATGAACAAAGAGCAGTAGCAGGGACTAGAGAAAAGTCCTTGTCACAAGGCTGTAAGCGGTCAGGAACCTGGAGCATTCCAGCTGACCAGAGCAAATGCTGCCATGGATGCTGACAGGACACCAGACAGGTTGCTATTTGAAAACTCCTACCTTTTGGCAGAAATGTACAGGAACTGACACATGCCTCCTTGAAGTATTTAATTTCTGACAAATGAACACAGGCATACCAAAGAATGACACTTCACTGGAAGCTGACTGCCTTAAGGTTGAAAATGCCATTTGGAAACAGAAAGAGAAAAGCATGCTGATGAAGCACATAAGAAGGATAGATTTAATAGTGGACAAAGTAACAAAAAAACAAAAACAAACAAACAAACAAAAACCCCAAAAAACAAAAAAAAAATTAAAAAAGAAAAACATTAAGCTCAGAAAGTCAAGAGACAATCTACTTTCTGGCTATTCCATTAGAAAATCTGATTCTGGCTTTTGCTCCCGCTACCCCTATTTTGTTTCACAGGAACAGCAATGAGCTATTCCTGGCAAGTCTAAGTCAGTGTCAGGGTTTTTTCTTCAAAAACAAGAAGTGAAAGGACAGAGGCTGATTGACATAAATTGTATTTGCAATACTACATCACAAGAAATAGAGAACAAAAAGGGGAACAGTGAACGGAAATGAGAATTTTTAAAAGAAGTTCAGAAAATAATGCATTGCATGCGCCCTCACTGCTATTAGAAAGTACTGTTCAAAATGAAGAGTAAGTCACATGAAGTAGGATGAGTGAAGGAAAAAAAAAGGATAGGGGATAGAAAATTGAATGATCATTCAGTCAAGAACAATAAGTTGACCCTCTGAGAATTTGTTTTCCTTATTATTCCAATACCATGGTGAAATCCAATATCTAAAAATGACCACGCAAACGAGATGAAACTTTACACTAAAAATTTATCTTCTATACTTCTTCTCTATTCTTAATTTCAGAATACGATATTTTTTGCAACTTGTATTAGGTATATGCATGACCGTTGAAAAAAAAAAGATGGTTATTTATTTATTTACAGTAATCTAATTTTCATGCATGTAATTCTACATTTCTTAATACAACTAAATTTGGAATATTCAAAATGAACCCAATTTTCTTAACTAGGGAAAAGAGGGAAAACAAGCTCAAATTTTATCAGTGAGTATCAATTACATCTTTTTGGAGATTATGTGTGTTATCTGTGTAGCCTTCATAGTGATAGGATTGTTTTTTCATCCAAAAAATCTATAAGAATAGGTGAAATTAAAAACCCGGTTACTAAGCAAGTAATATTCCTTGCTGCTCACTCTACTGAAATTAAAGCCAATTTTAAAACAGAATGAGTAACCAAATGAGTACCTCTTTTAGCTTTAGTTGAAATGCCATGACAGAATGACAGTAGCAGAATTTACATTCATACATTATATTTAGTAATCAAAGTCTGTTCTATGTTTTCTGCACAGATTTAGTTAGTATGAAACAAATTCTGTTGCATATTAATGAATACATATTGCTAATTGCAGAACTATTAGGACTATGCATGCTGTGTGCTACACTCATGAGACAGTTCATGGAAAAATACAGTCTTGTCAAAAACTGCTGCAGTTCAATGTTCTGTGCCGTAATGTTACTGATCATGTTTCTTTTGAGATATATGGCTCTAATGTATGTTTGACATGTTGGATTTCTAGACAACCTTTATTTTTAATTCATTAACCTCTTGTAAATAAGATGGGCAAAGCCAAACTTTAAATATTAGCAATATTAAATCAAATGTCTTTCTGATATTGTATGCCAAAGATCTCAAAAAAATGCAGAAGAAAATGAAAGAAAAATGTCTGTTTTCCTCTGTAACAAAGCTTTCTTTTAAGGTAAATAAACATTTTCCAGCCTGTAATCTTTACACATCAGTCATTCAATAGATAAGATGGAAGACATCTCCTTTTTATATGTTTGGGGTTTTTTTCCATTTCTAAATTGTTATGATTGCACAAGCTAGATACTGTTGCTATTTTTCGTTTCTTTTCTTATTAAGGCTTAGTTGACATCCAAATTTACCCCATGTTGCAGAAGAGCCTGAAAATTCTTTAAGATCAAAGAGAATTAAAAGAATAAAATTGTGCCCAGAAACAGGAAACTTTATAAATAATTTACTTGTGAGACAGGAAAAGAAACAGGTCATAAGTAAGTTGTAAACAAAACTAAAACCAAATTCTATAGTAATTATTTCCCTGTGTTTTGGAAAAGGACATTATGGCATTCCTCTGGACAAATATGTATTCTTGCTAACAAGGACAATACAATCTTAATGATCTGAAACTCATTTATCTGGGAAACATAAGATTCAGCCCCATAAATGAATTGTGGATAAAACCAGGGTCAGTGAGCAAAAGATCCAGCAGAGTCTATAAGCTCCACAGGACAGAAAGTCTCTCCTGCAGAGGCTTTCTTCTTAGAAACAAGTAAACTCTGCAGGCTCAAACATTTCTGTACACAATATTTTAAACACAAAAAATCAAGCTCCGAGGGACACAAAAATGTTGAGATTACTCTATGTTTTGGTTACCATGATTGTGCAGTTATATGTCTGTGGTTTTTGGGAATTTGTTATTTTTTATTTATTTTTTTGTTTATTTGTTTCTTTTCTTTAATAGTGTGGCTAGTTCATTTCTAGATTTCTTTTTACATTTTTTAAGGATGCCTTTTTCCCATTTTGGAATATTCTCAGTTATATTAGACTAAAGGGAAAGATCTAGAGCAAACTTGGTTATGCAGTGCTTTACTCCAAGATGTAAAAAGAAGCAAGGATCACTTACAGATCAGACTTTTTTTGTATTCCCTATTGACTTCTCTGTTATGTTCCTGTTTTTCACAAGGGCAGTAAAAACAGGTCACCTATAACAACATGGACAAAATAGCAGTAGTCTGCGTATATGAATGAAAATCCTCTAGCAACATAAGCAATATATTACATTAGGATATAATAAAAATGTTCTATATTAATAATAATTATTTTTCTAACATTTCAAAGTATTTAGTTTTTAGTGGAAATAACAGAATTTTCCTGCAGGGGATAGCTGAAGGTAGAACCATCTACTATTCTAATACCCTATAATAACCAAGATAAGTGAGATTTAACAACTCTGCAGGACTGGAGTTTATATCCTGCTTGGAAATTATAAAGTACAGTAGCAGTCGGCTCTCTTCTTTTCCTGTGGCTCCTGTGAAAGAGTTGTGATATTTATTACATACCGAGCCTTTGTAATACACACAATGCATTTCTGATATTGCTGACAAGACATTTTAAGAATTTATGTGTACTGAAAGCATAAGTGACATTTTTTTGTAGATTTAAATAAGAAACTACGCAATGGGAAGTAAGAAGAAATAATTAAAGATGTTTTGTACCTGTCGGTTAATTGAAACTGCCTTTGGGCAGAGAATATTTCAATTAAAATGGAAACTGTTTGGAAAATGTTGAGCATTTCTAGCAAAATATCCACTTCTCACAGTTAAACTATTAATTCATATCAGTAGAAAAAAAATTACCCATCAGGACAATAGCTTTTTTTTTATTATTATTTTTCATTAATCACAAGATTTTAGTGTGCCACAAAGAAAACTTATGTAAACAAATGAATTTTAGCCCTGCCTGAGAGAAAAGCTGTCTGTTCAGCTATCCAGCTGCCATTTTCTCAGCCAGCACAGGAAGCAGGCATGGCTTTTTCCCTACTCCTTAAGACTACTCTTACCCCACAGGCTGTAGAATACGTTAGTTTTGAAAAGCCTATCTTCTTTCTGACCTCATGGTGAGCAATGGACCAGCAGCTCAGTTTCCTCCTGGGAACTTTGCATGGGAGGGGACCACAAATGAAAAAGGGAAGGGCAAAACCAGAGCAGCTGGTAAGCTGGTATGGCAATGTGGCCAGGAAGAAAGCTGATAGTGACAGAAGGGAAGGGGGTATTCAGATGTGAGAAAGGCATGAAGATGTTGGTAAGCCTAGAGATGAGTTGGGTAAGGGCAGAACTCATGTAGAGATGGAGTGTACTAGACTGATTTAGAATTAGGGGATGGAAATGAACAGTTGATGGGCATAGGAGGATGAGAGATTTTTTGTAATGGATTTAGAGGGGTCAGCAGCCCTGACTGTTACACGTGCTTACATATGTACATGCAGACACAGATACATCTATATTGCAATGCCATTTTTCAACACTGGAAAGTTTTTGGTAAATCTCCCAGTGTACTTTGAAACACTGCACCTGACAGCACTTAAGCTGTTTATGTATCAAGGAAGAGCTCAGCCTGGTGCATTTTATCTTAAAATTCAAAACTATCCATAGAAAATAGTGGCATGAAAGTAGCTTTATTTAACCACAATTCTTAACATTGACAATGCTAAACATTGGGAAGAAATGTTACTTTTATAATTCTCTAGTGACACATGATTATTTTAGGAGAAAAGTCAACAAAGAAAGTATCCCCTCTTATGCCTTACAGACATATGGCTCTTCCCCTGGCCCAGAATCACTGGTAGAAGAAATTGATAATTTTCTATTTCAGCTGCATCCAGATCTAGTGAGAAGCAAGAACATTTGTACAAAAAATCATTAGAGAGTGTTTTAGAAACACACGCTGCTAACAGAACTTGTTTTGTAAAGTTGGATCAGGTTTTGGTACAAGGGAACACTAGCACTAAGCCTTAAGAGTTCTAACACCTGACTAGAATATCAGTAACTGCTATGTGAAAAGAAGGTTTACTTGAAGTCTAAGCTGCTATCTTGAACCAGCTGAACATATTTATAATCTTTCCTTTTCCCACCAGACCTGATAACATCCATTCTCAATTTATGTCTTAGAGTTTATTGAAAGTGAGTCTGGATAGTGGGCTTTTTCTGTACTTGTGACTGGAAAGTTGCATGTGCTGTGCTAACGCAAGTAGCACAATTATATTAAGATGCAATTATATGAAGATGCAATATTTGAAGAGTATTGTTACTTTCTGATGCAGGAACTGCTTGAGATCAAATTGCAAGTGTCTATGCAGATGACTAAGTCCAGTTTCAATAAATTGATCAAAACAAAAAAATCAGTTACATGTTGCACTCCTAGACGAAATAGCTGAGCATAATGAGGAATGTGATATAGCAACAAGGAAACATATTTTGCAGAGCTTCAGAATGAAATCTAGATCAGAAATTATAAACTACTAATATACCTGCAAAGTTTAGCACTGGCAGAGATTTACAGTGGTGCTGACAATGCTTTACAAAATTAATTTGCTTCTGCACTCAAGAATGATTTGCTGTAAATGACCTTTACTGCTAAAGATGAAGACAAAGAAAGGACAAGAGCTAAAGATGTGGAAATCAAAACTAAGGTCAAATATAAGTTGCTGAGCATTACACTTTCTAGTCAGTGATAGGCAGGGAGTTGTTTTGTAGATACCAGCATATTACCACATGAAGCTATGGATGGGGCTGGATGGGCCTAGTAATTGTTCTAACATTTGGTGTGTAAATTTCTTAGATATCTGGGTATATTTAATCACAATCCTCCAGGTATTTCTCTGGGCCTGTAACTAAAATCCGTTTAACATTGAAATATCAGAATGAACTGATTGCTTTTAGTAGAAACATTCTAATACAACAGGTGAATGTATCAGTATACAACAAAAAAGTTCAGAAGTTAATTTTAACCAATTAAGGATTGAAATACTAGAATGAAACATAGGGGAAGAATTAAAAATTTTGCCCCCAAGCCCTGAAATAGCTGCTCGTAAGACTGGTTTTGATAGAAATACATCACCTTTGAAATGCTCAGACCAATAACTAAATCCACACTTGTTCAAAAAGGTGGACTTCTCCACTCACAAATTACATCAAAATTTGCCCTATAGTGCAATTATTATTATATGAAACCCTGAAAAAATGTTTAAAAATTGCTAAAGGTATAAAATAAGTTCTATTTTTCTTATATATATATACACATACATTCAAAAATACAAAATTACATATAAATAGAAAAGAATAATGTGGCACAGAGATTTGCAAATATGCATTAGGATACACTATGCATGATAGTCTGCTATGTAATAATTTCTGAGCAATCACAAGAAAGATAAAATAATATGGTTGGTAGTTTGTGGAGGTGTATGAATAGGCCTTACAAGAACAAATAAAAATGAAGTACTTTTCATCCACAATCACAGTTGAAATAAAGCTTAATTTCATATATATATACAAAATATTTGTGAAATTATTGTGACATTATTTTGTGATAAATATAATTTGATACATTAGAATGAAAGATCATCCTAAACTAATGTTGTCCATTATAAAAGTCAAGCAGTTTTTTCAGGGGAACACTAGGTAGCCACTTGTTAACAACAACACTTTTTTCCCTAGTTTTTTAAAAAATACAACCATCTTGAGAAATGTTAGAAAGGAAGATACATGTTTCTACAGAAGATAGACCTGTGTTAACGTGTGAAAGTAGTAGAGACTCATCAAATCCCTAATGGCACAAACATGAGAATACACTGGCCAGTAAAATCTTTCTGCTTTTCAGAATGCATAACACATCTCTTATCAAGAAAATAAAGGTGTCTCTCACTAAAACCTTAGTTGTCACATTGGCATAAATCAGTGCCTGCTCGAAAGCATGGTAAAAGATTGTTAAAGGTTTTCATTGTAAATACTATTTTGCTGAGAGCTTAAACACTACAGAAAGAGGATCTGAGATAAAACATGGTGTATTAGGTATCCATTAGACAGCATGTCTTCAGGCTCTCAGTTTTTAATTCTTCAAATATGTCCAAATCCTAATCTTGAAATGCAAAGCTTAAGTGAAAGCAATGGAACAGAATCTCTAAGAATGACAGAGCACTGGGCACACAATATGCACCTTACAGTCTGATCCTCCTTGCTGGGATGACAGTCAGAAAGAAAAATTTCTCCCGGTTGCAATTTGTTGGAATTCCTTTGAATTAAATTGATTCCAGACAACCACAGTTAGAAATAATTTTACTTTGGATTCATAGCTGATTATGTCTATTTCAGTGAGAAAACTCCCATGAGTATTCCTGCATAGTAGTTTCTCCATATTTCCTGCATGCTATTTTAAAAGAAGGGCTAGATGTACCACTAAGAGACTGACCCAGCTGAAATATTCCCATGTCCAAAGACCAGCTCCAGAATAACCATCGTACAGGTAGTTAAAAAAAAGGAAGCATCAGGAAATGAATAACTAGGATTAAGAAAGAAGGCCTTAAAAACTCACAAGTTGGAATAAAAAAGCACCAACAGGACAAGTGTTAATGAAGAGAGATCCAAAATGAAGATGAACGGAAATGAGATTGAGAGAATGCAGAATATAATTTAAAAAGAAAAGAAACAGTATAATTGCCTGGAAAATACAGATCAATGTAACAGGCCAAAAAGGAAGAAGAATCAACTCTCTGTCAAAATTAGTTCACACCAGAAAGGTAGAAGTGAGCCTAAACTGCACTTCAACTGGTGCCACCAGAGAAGTGGTTAGTAAAACTCACATTTAGGATGTCCCCAAGGTATACATGGAATGCAAATACTCACTTTGTTCCTAGAAACTGGTATTTTTTTCAGCGAGAAATTCAAATGCTGTTAAATTTTGTCATTTAACTTTTTAAACAGTTCTGCCATCTCTGTTGATAGTCAGAAAAGTAGTATTCATCCCTCACAAGAATAAGAAAAGCAGTATTTTACATAATAGTATATCATAGATTTATTAAAATGTAAAAACAAGATGAAAGACAAACATTTTAGAAAATATTAATTAGCTCTATTTATTAGTAATCCTATTTCTTCAGATATTTCAAATCAACATCTCTTGTGTCAACCACAGCTGCTAGAGGTCATTATATCTGCAAATAGCATGATAAGTCACTAACTGTAACTGGAGCTTAATACTTTAGGTCATTATTAATAAAAACAAAAGCTCTAATGGCATTTTTTGGAACATCATTATGGTAGACAGGACTGCTATGGGATCATCACTCTATAGGAAAGAATTAGCAGAAGACTTCAATATAGCCTAAGATCAGATCTCAACACAGTGCTTGCCGACACTGAAAGGAAGGCAGGCAAACAACCACAGGAAAGGTAGCACTGAGGACAAGCTTTTCTGGTTTACTTTAGAAAACCAAGCCTCCAACATAAAAACTTAAACGTTATGTATTTGAGCATAACTAGATTAAATTTTGATCTCTTTAAAGTTTAATGCTGCCATCTCCTCTATACAGAAGAAGGAAGCTACCTATTGGATGAATGAGTTTTGACTAAGAAAGAAGGCTGCTTCAACACTGGAAAGACAGGAAAAAATCTAATAAAGGAAAGGGTCAAAAACTTCATTAGCACTTCACAAGTGTTAAATAAGAAGCAATATTTGCAGTGAGCCTGCTGGTTCACTTTAACCCATCATATCAATAAATATTTCCAACACTTCTGAGTAATAATTACAAAATATTACAAAATTTGTGTCATATCCCTTTTATATGACACAAAATCACAACAAAGACCAAGGAGGAGAATTAATTCCTTATAAATTAATCAGTTGGAAAAGGATATTTACAGAAGAAAGTAGGAAAACTCAGCACATAGCGTACAAAAAATTTGGTTTCATCTTCTATTTTTCTGAGGTAACCAAAGAATTTTTTTTTTTAATCTAAAGGAGTTCTAATTAGTTTCTGATTCTCTCTCTCCTAGGGGAAGGATTTCATAACTGTTAAAATTCATTCTATTTTAGCCACTATTCTATCTCAAAATTTAAATTTATTTTAATGTGAAAATAAGTAAGAATACCTAGACTACGTGTAATCTCTACAGCTCAACAGTTTTACTGTTGAACAGTAACTCAATTATTTCAATTTTGGGGAGGAAGACAATATAGATTATAGAGATGCAGAGGTTAAGTGATTTGCCCAAGGTCAAATATATCAGCGGAAGAGAAGTCAGAAGTTCACAGATTAGCTGATTTCGTACTAATTAGCATTACATTGACAGAGTTTGTAAAACTACAGGTAAAGATTGCTTGCTGTGTAATAATGTATCCTAATAACTCTCAGTGGGAATATCCACTTGAAGGAGAAAGGAAGTGATGAGAAAATGAATAGTAACAAATCATTATAAGAGAGTATTCACGCAAGAGTTATAAGACAATTCACAGATGAAACCAGTTATTGACTTGACGTGGTGCATTATCTCTTACCTTAAATTGCAAAAGTACTGAGAGCCAGAAGATAGGAAAATAAATAAGTAAAAATAGATCTGAATGAAAAGTTAAATAGCAGGTGTGAAAAAACGGCCTGTGAGACCAACCAATTTGTCCGCATTGGGCAAAATAGAATAAGCTATTATAAAAAACCTCAAGAACCTAAGAACCTCTCATACTTTGAAAACCATATATAGCATACAAAGCCCCAAAAGGGGGTAGAAAGATCATTGACAGCTTCTGCACAGGTAGCAGAGTCAGATACTTCTCTTGAAAAGAAGATATCCACAGAAGGATATAGATGAGGCTCACAAGCCTTTGGTGGCCAAGAGGAAACGGATAGGTATTTACTCTTTAGTGTTATTTCAGCTAAATAAAACTCAATATAATGTAAAATCAAAGGAAGACAGAAGAAACCACATTCAAAACAAAGAATTTTGTTCCTTTATGCACAAAATGAAAAGGAGTACAGTTCCATGCAACTGATTTACAAAGGACATTCTTCTAAGGTTTAAATAGATTTATGGGCATAGATTAAAGAAGGACCAAGACAACAAAACTTCAAACTTTAGAAACCATATACATCTGATGAAATTTCTTTGGCTAAAAATGCTGAAAGCTGGAGAATGTCTGGAAAAGTATAATGCAACTTTTACATATCTCTGGGCATATATTTATAATTACTGCCCAGAGACAGGATGCTGGCCAGGAAATTCTTACCCAAACTAATATAGCTATTTTTCTTTTGATGTTTCCCCTACTTATTTTCATGTAGGTCTTGGAAGCAGGCATTTTGGGTGCAGGTTTATGGATGTTTTTGAGCCACCTAATTGTGTTGGTGTGTGATATATGGGGAATATGTGCCTCTCAGTTTTGAAAAGTAAGAAGATTCATAAAATGTAGGTGTAATTAATTTGTAAAACACATTTCTCCTTTATTGAATAAGGTTAGAAATATCAGAAATTTTTATGTGTTCAGGATAGTTAGACATTTTTTGCATTATTATGGCCATGAAGTATCTTGCCTCAAACACTATGCATGGATCAGTAGACAAGTGCAAACATGGAATCTCTCTAAGAAGTTAACAAGTTTCCCAATGTGAATTGCCCTTTGCCACTGCAGAATACCTCTTGGCAACAGAATTAGAATACCAATCAGATTAAACACAACTTGCTCTAAAGCTTCTCAAATGAAACAACATGGCTCTATAATAGCATTGAGTAGTAACACTTCATTTAATATGTACATAAATTATTGCTGAATTATAATGGAGTTCCTAAAAAGATGTATAATGTTCACATTAATACTAAATGAATTCATTATGATCAGTGTAATTACAATGAATACTAACTGAATTGATGGCAGTTAGACATGTTAGAAAAAGTGTCACCCATTTACTTGACATGTTCCAAACGGAATATATTTTGGTACTGCACTTGTAAGTGTAGTGTGAAGCAGTGTGTTTAGCAGAGCTTTCTTATTATGACTGAATAACTAATACTTATATTGTATGTTGGTTTTATATATATACACACACACAAAATATATATATATTAGATGAATTATATAAAAATAGCAAGCTTCAGAGCAGTCTGATGCTTCTGTTTGTATTCAGTCACACTGTATATACATATAAGTATAAAGTCCTAGATGGATACTCAGACAAATGAGTAGTCAGGAAATAGACTCCATATGCTGCTGTGCCCCAGTTCTGCTCTCCAATATTCATTCTGGTGTGCACTCTACAGATCAGCCATGTCAGAGACTTGGAATACAACATTACCAGGCAAAGCCTGATGCTAGGAGGTATGTTTAGCATGCTTCTGCATTTATATTTCTTGACCTGGTGGCCTAAGCTTTACATAAACTATTCTTGCCTATGGCAAAAGAAATCTGTCCTGGGGATTATATCTGTAGTCACATGCCAGATGTCTCAGGGGCTCCTATACAGTATTAATTGTACAGCAGTTTTCAAGAAAGTACCTAGAGTTTTATCCATGAGATAAAATTTTAGCAGATTCAGAAAAATATGTTAATCCTAATTCAACAGGAGAAAAAAAAAAAGTTACTTACAATGTATTTCTCAGTCAATGGAATGTAATATAACTGCCACCAGTGAGAGCAAATCAAAAGAGATACCATTTTGTGTAATTCATAGAATTATGGAAATTGTAAGTACATTTTAACCGAATATAATTAGATGTTATTTTATTAACAGACAACTAAAATACTATCATACTTTTTCTTCTACTACTTTGGTTCAGATGTATCATTATCAACTGGATACCTTCTTTTGCAATCACACATCTAAACCAGCATAAACTCTAAAAAACATTCATTGCTTTATCCAAAGAAGAGAAAATAATTAGATTAGTAGGGCAAAGCAAGGATTGAAAACACTGCCAAACACTTAACAAATAATCAAAACAGAGCTTGATTCTGTGTTCACAAAAGAGAACCTACAAAGAAAAAAAGTATCATCCTTTAACTTTTCTTGTACTTTCTTGTATTGTATTTCAGAGGAAGGTGCACTGTAGCCTTCCGGCGATCGCTAATGCAGTGTTTGTATTCTGTGTTGAAATTATCCACTTGGGTGCTGCACTGAAGCTGCCTGGGCTATTTTGACACTGCATCCAGATGCTCCAATTTTGCTTCAGTGACTCGGAGCAGAACTGAAATGCCTTCGAGCAATGTTCAAAGGGTGAGGTCTTGATGAACAATTAAAGTACTCAGAAGTGTTTCTAAACTGACTGGTGCTGAAGTGACTTAAGCAGCCTTATTGTGACAACCAGGTAGGGAAAGTATAATAGAAAGATTCAGCACTACTATATATAGCTATGCTTCAGGTGAATATGGATTTTTTTCCCATTTATATGGGAAAAGTAAAAAAAAAAAAGTGTAAGTACAAAAGAAAAAATCTATTATTTTAATTGCAGTATTAGGTCTAGTCAGAAATATTTTATTAAAAGTAGCACTTGTCATGTATTCCCCATTTGAGACCTAATTTGAGACCCTAATAAATTTACTGATTGAGTAAGAACATACATACAGACATTCTAATTATTTTGTGAATGGACATCCTTTAGAATGTAGGCATAATTTGACAAACAGATATATACGTACTTCAGTATGACATGTCTGAAAACTTCTTAAACATTCCACTTATTATTCCAATTGGTAAATATTTATGGGATTGGAACATCATTTTGCAAAGCATTATTCATTTAATTGGAGATTAACTATATCTACTAAATAATATAAAGAAAGACAGAGGAATAAACAAGGTTCCAGCAGAGGCTTGACTCAACAAGACAGAGGCCCTGAAGCAGAAAGCTAGAGGCACCTGATCATCTAATGCCAACTAAGCCAAACAATATATTTTTTAAAACCATCTTCCTAATGAAGATCTTAGAAGACTTCATTGTCTTGTGCTCAATATAATGAGTGTGAAAAATCAAGCTTTATTTTTAAAAAAATATTTAATTGTTTTAATTTTTAAATTAGGATGCCATCTTAGCAGGAGTTTCAGTTTGTTTTTCATTTGTAGGTTGCTTGGTTTTTTGTTTGTTTGTTTGGGTTTTCTGTTTGTTTCTAAATTCCTAAAGTTTAGACTTCTAATATCATGTAAAGTAAGAAAAAAATTTCAAGTGGCAAGTGCGGATGAAGAAGATTTTACCTGAATAGTCATAGCACAAACTTTAAATTGAAGAAGACAGATTTGATCCAGAATATGCACCATGTACCAGGAGCAAGTTAACTGTGGGAAACCTTGACAGAGACATGCTGAGATAACTGAGAGATGTCCTGAAAGACATTTTCTTTCAAAAAAATCACTGCAAAAATTCACTCTATGATCCCTCCAGCACCTTCTCCTGCTCTGTTCCTGTTCACTTTGCATCTGGCTGATGCTGCCACTTACCTCCCCTACGGTGCTGAATGGGCATTACAGAGCAGAGCTGGCCCCGTTCCTTTCCCTGCTGATCTCAGACAGATTTCTTCTAACAGCACATTCCGTGCAGAAGTTACCCATGCACTTGTGCTTCAAATTTGTATGTGCTTTATAAAAACAGATAATCACTTTAAAGATTTACATTTGGGAAGCTTATATTGCATATTGCTAAATAAGCCTTCTTATTTTGTGAAATCATTAAGATCCTTAGATAAGAAGCAATCTACAGAATGTGTTTAAAGATTATTTTGAAAAGTTTTACCATAATTTTTCTTACATGCTGCTGATATCTATGGGGGTGAGAATAGGAGGAAAGAAATAAAGATAGATTGTTTGAATTTATAGTCGTTTTCACCTCTGTAATTCAGAAAACATTTTCAGTTTGGGGAAAAAAAACAGAAAACAAACAAACAAAAAAGTTGGTTGAAATAACCTAATTTCTCCAGAACAGAAACTGATTCTAGTTTTATGGACTAAGAAGGCCTAGCATTATTAAGAATGACAGATGCTAATCCAGTGTACTATAACTTTTTTGCAAAAAACCCCCCAAATTAACGATTAGTAAATAAATTGACTCTGCCAGCAAGAACACTGATTTCTTTGGAGATTCTAAATAGAAGTTCTTTCAGAAAAATTCATTATTTCAGGAGAAATGACACTCAAGAGCAACCCAGACCTCAAGTATGCTTCCAATTATCAATTAATAAAAAAGCCCTAGCAACACAACAAATGAAAAAATCCACCTATACTTTATTTGGCTTTTCCTCACATTCTTTGGTAGTGCAAGCTGTAGAGACTGCTAAGAAAGATGACTCACAATTCATAACCAGGCAGTGTTGGTTTTTCATTGATCTTTGTGTCTGAATTGTCACTAGCAAGTTCTACCAGATGAAAGCATTCTAGTGCACTGCAGGTTCTGGAATTTAGAAGTGTTATCAAATATGGAAGCTTATGCAGCAGGGCTTTGTCTATCACGTTTTCCACTAGGGTATTGAAAAAAATCAGTTGTTTCCCCTCTCCTTCATGCTTTCCTCTCCCAACATTTAACTAAACTTTTGTACTTACTGCCAAATAAAACCAGACCTTGATTTTATTTGGGACTCACAAAAATATTCATTAAATCTTTAGGAAAAAAATGAAGATAATTATCCTTCATGAAACCTAAAAATAGTATTTTTGTCCAATCATCAATCTGTACACCTGCCAGAGACATAGACAACTCTGCAGAATCTATTTAAACTCAAAAGTAAAGAACTGGAAATGAAAGATTAGGTTTACACGTTCTTTGTAAATCATTCATGGAAGTAAAGAGAATCCCCGCTCTCTTCATTTATTCAATAGCTCTGTGGTTAGGGCCTCATCTGATATACAATGTGGGACAATCAGGTTCAAGACCCTCTTTGTCTGCACATTCTTGAACCCACATTTTCACTTTCCCAGAAGAGTTCTTAAACCAGCGAGAAATCTATAATTGGCTTCTCTCAATCCCTATGGAAAAAGCTTCTCTGCATGGATTATTTAAATACTGAGTCAAAGAGAGTGAATGACTCTTTCGTCTGGTGGTTAAAGCGTTCACATGGGAGGCACACAGCCAGGTCAAAGTCACAGCTCAAATAGCTCAGGTAAGAGTACAGCACTGCAGAATATGCAGTGGCTAGGTGATTCCCTGAAAGCAGAAAATAAGGTTTAAATCTCAATCAAGGGAAAGGAGCTGAAAACTATATGGGGGTTACTTCATTGAAAAACATAATGTGAGTTCTTCAACTTTATGGGGAGGTAGAGTTGAGTATGTGGAGAGGGGAAGATAAACTGTTGTCTCCTTGCTAGTTAAGTGAGTACCTCTTCCAAAAAGAAAAAAGAAAGTAATTCCAAATTTAGTCTGATTTTTTAGTGTGGTTCTCTGTGCAGGCTCAGATTAGACCTTTTTTTTTTTTTTTTCCTCCTTTCACAATATGCACTAACTCCTGCAGAGCTAGGACTGACTGCCATTTAAGAAACTATTTTACAACTTTCATAGTCAGAACTTGTGGGGAGAGGGAGTTATTATAGTAGAAGCTCTACTAAGTTAACATTTCAAATTTTGCACAGCATATTCTTTTTATATTCCTTTATAGTACATGAGAAAGAAAAGGTCGATTTCTTTTTTGAGAGCTCATATCTGGACACAATGAAGTCAGTATAGCTCATCTGGCAATATTAGCTTTGAATTTCCACTGTACACTGGCTGTTAATTTTACTATTTGGAAGTGATATTATATATTTCATTTCTTAGATACTACCACCAAAAACATCTGAGCCTGTTTTATGATAAATGAATCATTATACTGAGTAAGAGAAAAAAATACTGCAATTCTTGATACTTGGCATCATCATGGACCTAAGAATTCATTTGCTTTCCTGAAGATTAGATACAATTTTTTCTTGTTTGAATTTGAACAAAGTATAATTCACTTATGTTATTTAAACCTTATTTTTCTTTCATTGTCAGTATTTCACTCCTAAAACCTTCATTTTTCTGACAACATCCAGAAACCCCAGGGATATCATTGACAACTTAACTGGATGTAAATATTTCAAACAGAAAAGTGGGTTTCAAGAGAAAAAGGCTGGTAAAGCTGAAATGTGAAGCTAGAAATACAGCATTAGCTTTGGATAAGTCGACATTTTGAGCTTAATAAAATTACTTCAATAATTTAATTTGCTTATTATATAAATGTTCCATATTCAAGAGTCATTCTTAGGCCACTGCTACATGTTAGTATTTCCTGCTGGTCTGCAGCTCTATATAGCACACACGAGCACTATTCAGCTACTAACAAGAAGGTAAGAACATGATGCTGCTTTCATGTAGCACTTATGTTCCTTTATTTTTTCAAAATATGAGCATATGCAAAAATAACACAATCTTTTCCATTTGCATCCTAATAGCAAGGGTAAATTATGATTTTTTTTTAAATGTAGCTTTTTGCCAATGAAGCTTATCTGCATAAATTGTGTTTCACAAGGGAAGTCTAACTTTTTATGTTTTCCATGTTCTACTCTCACCCCAACAATCCCCCCAAAAGTAAAACATCTTTTCCAGTTAAAGAAGGAAGAAAGTTTCACTATAGGGAATTCCTGTCAACTTACTCTGATAAACATTTAATCATCTTACTCTAATTCTGCTTTGATGAGAATATTTTAGGTTTGCAATGGAAAATGAAGAATTATTGCTAAATGGCACATACTAATAAAATCTGCTGTGTTTCTATCTGAGATGTGTTCATGGGATAACTTTAATGAAAAATAGTTGGTACTATGAGGAAGCTCAGCCTTATGTAAGTAACACACAGAGCTGGTAAGAATACCTACAATAGTGGAATTGGTTATTTAGGTTTTATTGGTTATTGCAACACATCACTGACTACTGACAGACACACAGTGGTCTAGAGGCCCTTTCACATAAACAATAACCTTGTACCTTTATAAAAATTTGCCTTTCAACTCTGTAGCAACTATTTAGCAAAATACGTGGCCAAAGATCCTTCAACTATTTTTTTAACATTATGGATTGAAGTGTAGGGAAAAAAACCAAACCCATTTCATATGGTTATTCAGAAATACTCATAAAATGAAAATATGTTAATGCATTCTGCAAACTGCAAAAAAATTCAGGTTTTGCTAAATTCAGGTTTTGCTAATTACTTGTATAACAAAATACAGTTACAGATGTAATTTTCCAAAAGGACTTTATGATTTTCCTATCTGCTCAGTACTGCATGATAATTCACTTTAACTGCAACACTGAGAAGAAAGCATAAAGGGAACACACAAGACAGACCAATGCACCTTCCATTATACAAGAGAAAGTTTATCACTGAATCCTCTATGATCAGGATTTGGCACATGACTTTATCAGAAATAAAAACAACAACAAAAAAGACACCTACAGCTCTGATGCAGACTGTTTCCATCGCATTACACAATATAATATAGTATTGCTTATGTTGAGTTTTAGCTATGAAATAGAGAAGGAAAATGTAAAATTTTATGGCTTACTATGACAGCATGCTGCCTATTTTTTGGCAGACGTTAGTTCAGAATCAATACAGTGATCCTTAGTGACTACAAAATAATTAGGGAAAAAATAATTAAGTAGTCAAACCTAATATAATAAGTAGTTTGCTGCTACACTGTTCATTCTTGTGCAAAACTGTTCACTAATTTATATAAAAATGGAAAAGTAACTAAATTGTTTCTGGGTTATTGGTTTTTTAATCTTGTATATTAATCCAGGTAATGTACCACTAGAACTAGTTTCCATTTAATTATTTTTATTTATGTACCATTAAACTCAATTTTCATTACTCCTGTTGCTGAGAAAAAAGAGGAAAAATCCTCTATATTTGTATTGCCATCTATTTTCCAGTCCTTGTACAGCTTTTTTTTTTTTTTTTTTTTTTCCATTGAAGAGAGAATTTTTCAGAATCTTTAACATCAGTTTTTATTTCTTTAATTAGGAGTTTCTATCAGGACCTTTCTGGTGAACTCTTCACTTTTTAATATACTTCTGCTTCACTACTCTAGCTGATTGTTTTGGAGTTTCTGCAGAACACAGAACTGCAAGAAAGCTGTTTTCAAAGTCCTTCATAGTCTGCCATAATCCCCTGGTAATTACAAAGGCTCTCTTTGCAGCAATAAGCAAGTCTGAGAGGAGTTCTGCAGCTCCGCATCACACATTAAATTGTACTTGGACATTTCAGCTAAATTTGCTTTCCCTTGAGCCTCAAACTTGCATACAAAATCTGAGACATGTCAAAACACAAGAACTGAAAGGTTATGATGATGGTAACTGGGTCTATAGAAATCATTGATTAAATGAAATACAAAACACAGCTTGGGTAAAGGCTTTACTTAAGGAGCAGTTAAGTCCTCATTAGAAAAGCGAAGTTGACGGAGCTTAAAAACACTTATTTTATGGCTGATAACCATTAATCATCTTTACTGATTTTTTTCTCCCCTGGGATTTTAACAATGCTTTTGAATGCTCCTCTGTAATTACTCATACTTTTTTAAATTTTTTTTTTTATTTCTTAAGGAAAAATGCCTCTTGCTGTCAAAGAGAATGATCTCGCCAGATTTGTGATTTAGCTGCAGCTATTACCTCAGGTATAGGAGCCATGAGCTATCAGAATTCACTTGTACATATGAAAAGGAAAAGGGTACAATACATATCTTCACTAATATAAAAACCTATTTTTTTTTCAACTATATCTTTTACTTCTTTGACTTTCCTCTATCTTTCGTGTGTTGACAAGAACATGCTTCTGTAGTTTTTTAAATCTTCAAAGGGGTACACCAGGTTCCACCTATAACTCAAAAGAGAACCTATAAGGGTCCAGAATACATCAAACCAATACCATACCTGATTTTGCCTTAGTCTAAAAATCTTTTTTAAAAAGAAACTGGTTTATGCAGTTTTTGCTGCTAATATTACTGGTCTAAACTATGTTAAATAATATTGTGGGATAAGAATAAGGTAAACATGGTCTGGTAATGACCCCTACTTTTAAGAGGGCATCCATAACATTAAGTTAAATTTTGTTTAAAAGGTTGTGATACTCATTTCCAATGCTATGATATAAGTTTCCTTCTGCCACATATTACCCTAAGTTTTCCAGCCTAATATATTCTGTTTCTCACTGTGCACAGGAATATTCCCTACAAACAAGAAAACCAATATCTACTCACAAACATGGAATGAGACCAAGGACCTGTGCAAATGATTTCCCATTTATTTCACCAGTGAGCTACAGCTGAATGAAAACCAAATGACCATTTTCTTGTTTCCACATTTCTTTTACTGACCTGGTAAACTTTAAGATATCACTCACAGAAACAGTACACAAAGATCCCACTAACCTATTCCTCATTTTTTGCTTAATAGCACAGTTCTTCAAACAATTGTTGATTACATGGAGAAACCACCTCTACATGAGGTGTTCTACCTGAAAGTTACTTAATCTCTATTTCCCAGAACCTCTCTAAATTATAATACTATAGATACTTTCTGTCTCTCTGGATGGAACTTCTTACTACCTTCATATAGTTAATGAACTAGAGACAGTAAACATTATTCCATTCCCTGCTGTTGAGGCAATTTACATGTGAAACCCAAGTTCTAATTACTAGACAAATGACTATTTATGAATTGCATATAAAGTGGAAATATACCAACAAAGAAAATGTTGGAAGGTGTTACAATTAAGGTACTTGAAGGGAAGGACAGAAGATGCAGGCTCAAGTGAGACTTTCCGACATTTAATGATAACGATAATTTAAAATTATAGATAGTTGATAATTTAAAAGCTTTTTCATTGAGGGAAATAGGTCTGATTCACTTCTGGGTATTCAGTTAATGAAATAATTCTGGATTTAACTTTTTTGTTATGTTAACGTTAATATATATTTACTGTTTTTAAATTAACTGTAATCACATATTTACAGCAAGTACATTCAGCTGGACATGCCTTTCAAACTGCTTGCAAATGCAAATAGTGCAATTTGAAATAATTTCTCTGTGTTTCTGGAAAGAACTGTAGGTAAAAGCTGTTAAGAGACGTGCACATTTTAATTTGATAGCATTATGTTGCCAGGTAGCACATTCAAGTTCTGTCTCCACTAATAGTCACTAGAAATTTATTTTAAACAGAGAAAGGTCTCAACAGACAGATACTACACTCCTTAGTGCTTTGGGGATCATGAGAAACCTCCTATTCTCTAGCAGCCTGGCAGACAGCGCATACTGAAATGCAGTGGCACAAGGCACTTTGTAAAGTGCTACTCAATAAATACAACAAACATGATGTGGTAGTATTTGGCTATTTCAGTATAGCCTTTGCAGAATGCATGGTAATACTTCAGGAAGAATACATGATCAATCAGGGCTGGAAATAATTAGGCCAATATCAGAAAAAAAGGCAACTTCCCCTTCCTTATAAGGCATGAATGAAAAACTATAAGAGTTAGGAGTACTCCAAGTACCTAGAAACAAGGAATGAGTGAAAGTCCCATACAAATAACTAAATGATAGCCAACAGGCTGTACACACCTAGTAGTGAAGGTGCATGCATTTACTTCCTTGAATAAAGCACCTATTAGACATGGGCTTTTTTCAGTTGTCATCTAAACCATCTGCTAATGAAGTTTTTTTTAAAGCCTTGAAAAAATTCATAGTAATGACTCCAAATGTACATTTTATGTATGTACATTTTATGTCTAAATATTTTGACAGTATTTTCCTCTGGAGTCTGTTTTGTTATTTTCACTCAGAATTTGAAGATGCTCCTGAGAAGATTTAAAACAAAACAACAAAACACCTCTGAGTCATGAATACCTGATTGAGATCAACACACAAAAACAGTGTTCAGAGAAGCCTTTACCAGTACCTGAGCACTTTATTCTAAACTTGGTAAAGCAAAAAAGGGATTGGAAAATAGCCTCACAAAGTACAACAGAAGTGGTAAAACTAAATTAGCACAGAAAAAAAAAACCACAGAATGAATTCTGTAACTGGTGAAAAGTGAAACTTAAGTACTAAAGTACTTAGGAAAAAAAAAAGAAGAAAATAAAAAAAAGAAGGAAAAAAAAAAAAAAAAAAAGAAAAAGCTGCAAAGGAACATGAACACTTTATAAAGACTTTGTAGTAGAATATTCCACCTTGCTTTATTACAGTGCTACCCTATGTTTTGTCTCTTGCATAAAGGCAAGGGACAAAAATTTCCTTCAAGTAGCTCATTGAGAAATGTGTGAATTTTGGAATTAAAAGCTAGGATTTGTGTACTAGTTCTCAGAAAGAAAAAAATTGTGCCTATTTGATACAAATACATTGCTTAACAGGCAAAAGTTGGTACCATACCCAGTGTTGAAAGTAGTATACCAAAGACTATCTTATTAAAACCATGAGTTTCTTTAAAGCAGAGTTCTGTGGTAGGCTAACTGTAACAGTTTCACATCAGTTTAAATATATGCCATGCAGCTGGGTCTTTAGCTGCAGCAACAGCCTGTGGGAGAAACACAGCTTTTTCCACTGCAGGTTATAATTCTAGAAAGTTGATCCTATTTGTGAAGGTTTAATCAATCATAGTCTTTCTCGGGGGGGGGGGGGGGGGGGGGGGGGCAGGGGGAGAAGTTATTTATTTTTTAATTTGTAAATGAGACATAGAGTATACTACAAAGAAGTACAGAAACATGCCTGTACAGTTTAGGGAACATTTGTCTTCATGCAGATTGGGTTAATTTAATTAAATGGGGTTTTTTTTTAGAGGTTAGGTAACATTTATTATAAAAATTTTAAATTTTAAATTATAGACGATGATTATTAGGCACTTTTTTAAAGCATGGTATTCTGAGAGATTTAAAAAGGTGAAACCCAAGAAGAGATTCCCTATATATGTTTCCCTTTTTAAGCAATGGAAATAAACAATACCTTCAAACTTCAGTTGCACAGAAATCACACTATTAGGATGAGGAAAATATAGAGTATTTCCCTAAATGGCTCTTAGGTACCTAACTGGAGCCCAGCACATTTTGACTAAAATAAACTGCATAAGAGATTTAGCATGGGTTCATTCATACAGTTAAAAAAGCTTGTTCACTTTCAATTTAGAATCATAGAATTTTCAGGGTTGGAAGGGACCTTTAAGATCACCTAGTTCCAACCCCCTGCCATGGGCAGAGACAATTCCCACCAGATCAGGTTGCTCAGAGCCCTGTCCAGCCTGGCCTTAAAAACTTCCAGGGATGGAAGCAACCTGCTCCACCTCTCTGGGCAACCTGCTCCAGTGTCTCACCACCCTCATGGTGAAGAACTTCTTCCTAACTTCCAATCTAAATCTCCTCACCTCTAGTTTGAATGCATCCCCCTGGCCCTGTCACTACCTGACCAGCTTTCTTGTAGCCCCTTCAGATACTGGGAGGCTACAATAAGGTCTCCTCGGAGCTTGCTCCTCTCCAGACACAACTCTCTCAGTCTGCCCACATAGAAGAGGTGTTCCAGCACTCTTATCGTCCTCGTGGCCCTTCTCTGGACACATTCCAGCACATTCATGTTTTTCTTGAAATAGGAGCTACAGAACTGGACGCAGTAGTCCAGGTAAATTGTGTGTATGTTTACCCTAATTAGTTACAGCAGCTAACTTTTCAACTTAACATTTACTTAAGATTAAAAATAGGCCCAACATAATTCATTGCAATGGTATTTTGTGCACATGCTTTATTTTTTTTCCGCTTTTAAAAAGATACACGTTTCAAAGAATGTGTTTACTAAAGGAAAAAAAAAATACATGATGAAAATCTGTGTGTAGCACTGTAGCAGCTCTTTATCTGCAACACAGAGACAAAATTTTCTCACACAGTCATCCAAAGATTCAAAGATTTCAGACTGGATAATAAGCTAGATAGAACTATTAAATACGCCTTGGGCATCACAACTTATGTTTCATAGAAATAAATCCTCTACCCATTAAAATTATATTGAAGATTTTGTTAATTCCAATTTTATAAGGATTTCAGAAATAGGTTATTAGTAAGAACTGAAATTAATAATTCCACTGAAAATAATTGAATGATTGTTTATATATATTTTTATGGTATATATAATCAACTTTGTATCTCAGTTAAAAGTCACAAAAAGTAACTGATCCTATATGGGATGGTGGAACCTCACACACAGTTCCTTTAGTAAAATTTCTACTGATACTAGAATGTTATTTTTTCTTCTAAGTAATTTTCCCTATCCCTTCCAATCTTTTATCCTTGCTACCCACAACCCCAGTCAATTTCTGTTCTTTAAACCAGTTAAATGCTTTTGTACTCTCTATATTTTGTTTATGCTCACATATTCCAGAAAACAGTTGTCACCTGTCAGGCATGTTAAAAAGGTAAGATTACTGACAATCTGGTAATGTTGCAATTTTATCCATTATTGTTCCATTAAAATTAGATTATCTTTTACAAAATAATTAATCCCTTTTAGTATTTCAACTCAAAAGCTTAAAAAAAAATACAACAAAAACAACCCATAAAAAATAGAGATATTTATTTTATCTTCAAGTTTTGTACTAAGTGGTGTCTCTTGTGGTCTAGTTATCGGTAAGAAAGAAAAAGGTGAGAGTCTTACAATTCAAACAGTTATGTGTAAAATCAAATAACTAAGTTTATATGCATATTATATAAATATAACCTTTACAGAAGTTATATTTACCTTATGCCTATACATAGACATTTTTGTATTCATACGTAAATATTTGTCTGGAAGAGTTTACAAATTGCAACTTTATTCATCTTTATTGCAGTGTCTGTAATGTTATTTCTAATTTTCCTTGCTCCTGTGAAGCAGCATACGAAACTCTAAGGGATAAGGAAACGTACAAGTGCTATTACAGTACATATTTCTAAGCAGCAGGAAGTCTGTAGTAAGTGTCAGAGATTGATCAGGATTTTATTGCACATATATACAGCCACTGTTAGGTGCACTGTGCCAAAGGGCTGTGTATGTAGGGCCCATGCTGTATGTTTTAACCACCTCAGTTTTTCAGAAAGGTAACAGGAAGCTTAAACTACTAAAAAAACCCCTGCAATTATTGAAATCTTAAGTAATTCAATATAAGTTAAAAAAAGCTATTCAGAATAAAAATAGAAATCCCACCCCTTTCCAAAGGGAATGGAATTCAGTTCAGGGTGAACTGAATATATGGAAATGTACAGAAACAGATGAACTAAGTGCACTCATACAAGCATCAAAAATACACCTTTCTGCATCCCTACCTAGATGCATAAAAGAAATGCATGCATGCCACAGAATTGAGACATACACCATAGAGTTAAAGGGCACATTTTTAAAAATTAAAATGTATGAGCAGGTTGCTAGCAAGAGTTCTCAAAAAGTGATTAGTTTACAGACTGCCAAAATTGCTTGAAAATTCCTGGAAGCTTTCAGAATTTACACTGTTATTATTATAAACATTTTGATTAATTTGTATTCAGTACAGATTTTAATTCATTAATAACCACTTTAAGTACAAAAGCACTGAATTAATGCAAATGAAGTACACTTTTAAATTACAATAATAAACTCCTTAGTCTAGTGTGTCACCATTTCTGAGATTAGCTAGGGGTCCTGAACTAAAAAAAAAGCCCCGGAATGGTGCCAGGCTTGTATGATGTCAATTCTTTGTGAGGAAGAACTTCGCTGCACAAAATAAGGAATTTAGAGTAATTATAGAAACCTGTTAAGATACTGGGAATTGAAAATATATGGATATAGCAATTCCACAACTCAAAGTCCTTTGAGTTGTAGTTTTCTTTTCCCTGGACCAATTTAGTAACTGCATTTGAAAGCACAATCACACGTGCATTGGCTGTTACAAAGATAGCTCTGAGACTGTCTCACAAATCACATGGGAATTCATCTTTCTGACAGTGTTTGTCACTGACAACCAACCTGATGCCATTCCAGTATCCAGAATACCACTAACAACATGCCAACATACATACCCTAAAGTGTAAAGTTTTAGGAAGAATCATAAGATGTGAACCATATGATTACAGATGTCTTTCAAACACATGTAAAACCTAAGGATTTGGTGAATTTGATCTCAGAGAGGAAAACAAGAATAAGCAAACACAGAGTCCGCTGTTCAGCATAACAGAAAATGCCTCACTACCTCATAAAATTGTAACCATTTGTTTTTTCAAGTAAGTTATGGACACCAGTCATAATGAGGGTGCTAAACAGTTTTTAGGCATAGGAACTACTTTGAAAAGAGTGTCTTTAAACATCAGGGTTGTCATTATGTTTATGAATAAGGAATGCAGAGAAAATACATATTTTTGCCAGCATCTGTGACTGTTTTTTACTACATACAGGCAATCTCAACTTAGACTTAAGTCTGAAATTAACCAGCCTTTCCTCAGTGTTTATTCACAATTGGCTAGGTCTGGGTTTTTTTAATTATTTTTCTTTAGAAATCTCCTTTAAAAAAAAAAAAAAGAAATATTATTTATTTGGTGTCAATGTCACCTTTTAAAGAAACTGGGGATCAGCACACTTGTTTTAGATTTGCAAAAATTTTGCTTGGTTTTGGAGATAAGAACCTGCTTGACTAGGAAAAAAAAAGTGTAAGATAGTGGAGTTCTGTTATATAGAAAGATTTTAATTAGGAAAACTCCATATTCTCTCAATATTCTCAAAGCTCGAAACTCTTTCTCAAAATCGTCACTAGTGATTTCAGAGATAAAGATATTCATAAAAAAGTTAAACTCAAAAGGAGCATTATTTTCCAGCAACTATTTTCCCTAATTATTCCTAATTATTTCCCTAATTATATGTAGTAAACAGATAACATAAATTTAACCAAACCAAATATTCTGTAGACAGGTTTTAAAAACTATAGTCTCTGCTTGAAGCATGTTCATAACCCCATTAATATGAATGAAAGTTAACCATGCACAGGGGGAAAAGAATACATTTGCTGTATGTATACTTGCTCTTCAGAATCTTGAATATTTCATTTTAATAAATACATTTTGGGAAGATGTCTAGTTTATCAGAACAAAGGCTTTGGTTTCTGTTTTAAAATTACTGAGGCGCAAGATAAGACCAGAAAAGTTCACCCGGCCATGTATATTTTACTGCAAACATGTCATTTTAGACATCTTTCAAAGACGTATCTGAAGCTGAAAAGCAATCCTACTGAGGTATTGTTTGCCACTGCTCATTGACATATTCATGCAATGTAGAATCAATCAAAAGCAAAAGCACTTAAATATAAACCCAAAACTGAAGTAAAAAAGCATATGAGGTTTCATAATTTTGATTCCCAGAAATTTCAGTAAACTCGTTATAATTATGTAAAGATTTAGACTACTATATAAGTACCAGGTTATAGATTTAGCTCCCTTATTTGGGAACTGTTTTATTTGGCTAGAAGAGCAAGTGAAGCTATTATTAAAGAGAACATGTATGTAACAGCAAGGAAGAGTGTGAGTTTCAGAATTAAAGCTAAACAACCTGAAGGGTGACATGGAAGAGGATTTCTTTATGACAAAAGGGATGACTTTCAGGTTCCTAAATATCATAACCTAAGGACGACAAAACCCTCAAAGTATCTGCAAAATTATACCCTTATTTGAAATCTTTAAAATTTTTATATCAATTACAAACACCTGTTTTGTCAAAGTGGAAATTATGCATTTGTGGAATATTTGAGGCTAGAGGAGGTCTGAAGGCCACCTGGTCGTGGTCGTGCCTGCCTACACAAAGCACTGACAACCTAGGACACCTTGTAAGCAACCACTCAATTGGGTTCTGAATCTCTCCAAGAATAAAAAAATCAAGGCTTTCTGGACAGCCTGCTGCAATGCATGACATACTCTGTGAAACTGTTTTTCCCAGTATTTAGCAGGAATTAGCCTTGTTGAAAGCTGTGGTGCCTGCCACTCATCCTTTTATGATCCAGAAAGTATTCTGAGAAAAACCTGGGTTCACTATGTCCATATATGCTTATCAGCAAGGTGGAGAATTCCTGCTAAGAATGATCATGCAATGCAAATGAGAACTGTCAGTAAATACAAATCTATCATTTTATTATAGATGCCAATTTGATGAGTCTAAATAGAACATTCAGATATTTTTGCATCCTGATCTTTGCTACAATTGTAACTAATATTGTTAGCACAAAGTCACCCACATCAGCATTTAAAATAACATACAGGATTTTTAGAATAAGTAGAATAAGTTAGACAAAGAAGATGATATTTAAAGCAAATACTAGAATTAGAAAAAATATAATGAAAAGTGCCAATGAAAGCAATACATTAACCAGAACATTTCCAGTGGGGGAGCACCTGAAACTTCACAGCTACCACATTGAAGTTGTATATAAATTTTGATTTTGTAACTTTCTTTTTAAACATTGCTAGCAGATCAAATCCAACAATATTTTGGCAGCCTAAAATTACACTCTTCTGACCTTGACATTAGTATTCAACATCACTGATGAGAGAATGACAGCTTCTCCATCCTACTGGGTGATCTTGCAAGCTTTTACCTTCATGACTATGGAGTTTCTGTCAAATATGCTTCCAGCTGAATGATCACATTCTTCTGAATTATGAAGTGGCTGAAAACTGTGCTAATTGGGTCCATATTGATGTTACTCATAAAGATTAAGTAGTCTTAATACTCTTCCAAGTTATAAAATACTTGTAATTTAATTGCATGTTAGCTGTAGTATTTATTTGGCTTGATTAAATAATTTGCAATACGTAAAGAACACATGTAAGCCATCACTGGATAATTTTTAGTAGTTTAAAAGTTTGAAAATTAGAAGGATAAAATTTCCAAAAGTAAGGAAAAAAACATTTTTTTTTTTTTTTTAATTTAAAGGCAGTGACTACAAAAAACAGCCTTAAGCTCTCATGTGTTTTGTTGTGCTGTGTAACTTATTAGAATAAGAAATCAGAAAGAGAAACAATGAACTACAAAGTGGTATTCTCTTATAGGAAATCGTAGTTCTGGACAAGTATTATACTGTAACTGAATATTCTGAAAAATTATCCTAATGTAGTCACATTTAAGCCATTATTCCTATCTTTAGTGGGATGCATTAGCACCTCTTAGAAGTAAGAACAGTAACGTTTAATAGAGGAGCAGCCATTTGTGCCACAGACAACTTTAGTCTTTCAAAGCTCATAAATCTTCCTGAACTACTCAGAACCTGACTTATAAATATTTCCAAATCCATGGAACGGTTACATAATTAATTATTCTATCATGTCCATAGATACAATGGATATAGATACAATGCACTATTTTTTTGAATTATGCAGCACAGCCAGTTTCCAGTTTGCCCCTACAACTTAACCAGCTTTTGATATAGTCTGTAATGACTTCAAAGATCCAACGTTCCTGCTGCTTAGGTGCTGTTTTCCAACGTATCATTTCTTTTATACGTTACACGGAACTCCTCACTTCTCCTTTCCAGTTTTGTGTGCAGTCCTGGGCTAAGAACTGGAATACCCCACAGCACAGGTAATGTCTGGGTCATTTCCTTTGCTTATTTTACTTAAAGCTACACACAACTTCTATTACATAGCTTAACTCCGTTCTGCTTTTAGGTATCTGCATTTTTTAAGAAAATGACATGACATACATACCTTGGGTAATAAGAGAAAGCATGACACATACATGATTTATTTTTCCATACTGTATCTGAAAACAGTTTAATCTCTACAGTTGATAGAGACTGAAGATCCTACAGTGCTCATTAAAGTGTATGAATTTGCAGAGCGCATACACACAAGCCGTTTTAGTCAATTCTGCTCAAGTGGCTTAGAACTACCAAATATCTTATTTCAAACAGTCAAAATTTCTGTTATGCTTCTTTATGCCTCTGTGACTTTTGCCATATTCAGTACAGTAATTTTGACATTTTTGATCAATTTGGTTTGCATGCAGTAAGTAATTAGGACCCGCAAGAGTTCT
Source organism: Heliangelus exortis (assembly GCF_036169615.1). Classification (NCBI taxonomy): domain Eukaryota; kingdom Metazoa; phylum Chordata; class Aves; order Apodiformes; family Trochilidae; genus Heliangelus; species Heliangelus exortis. The sequence continues at coordinate 20,160,518 of NC_092425.1, read as the reverse complement.
ACGCCCACTTTAGATTACTGGTTGGATAATGCAAAATGAATCTCAAGTATTTGAGGTTTTCCAGTTTCTTCTGCCAATGTTTTATGTAGTTGTTAGATAATTTTACATAACTTTACAGTTTATACCATAGAAGGTGAAGAAAAAGTGCATTTTCTTATATAAAAATATGCAGCCTGTTTTCAATCAAAGTAGTATTGCTATTTTTGTTAAATTACAAGTGGCATAACCAATCTGCTGGCCAAAAAAGTTAGGGCAGAAAACTTTCCATATTTCTGAAAGCAAAGAGAGCAGACTAGCTAGAAAGATGAAATAGTAAATAGTTTTGTATCACACAGAGAGATTCTCCTTCATCTAAATAGCCATCAGCATCTCAGGATTTATCAGCATCAGATAGAATAGGACTTGTTTGTGCCTTCTAAAAAATGAAAAAGTTGTGAGAGACAAAGCAGAAATTAAAGACCTGAAAAGTTAGCTTGGCTCTTCTGGTCCATATCTAGGACAGCAAATGCAACGGTGCCTCTATTTGTTCACTTTCTAAAAGAAAAGTATCACCATTTAATGATGACATGAGGAAACAAATCCAACAGTATAATTAGGGCTGCATTCACAACTGTATCCCTTGTCTTCTAGACACCTGACTACAAATGCAATCCAAAAGCTTAGCAAGGTGCCTCAGCTCCCTTGCAAGTGGGACAGACGGACACTTTGGGACAGAACACAACACTACAGCATGCAGAGCAAAGAGAAAAAGAGGTACTCAAAAGAGCAGCTGTGAGATTAATCCCAGAGGATAGTTGAGTTCATCCTTGACCCCTACTTATGAATCGTGCTATTCAAGATCTTACTGATGCACATTCAACCACTTGGGATCTTATTTCTCAAATGGCTGCATACCTGCAGTATCATCTTCTAAAAAACTAAACAGGGCCTATTTTCCTCATTTACAACGTGTGTACTTTTATTTGAAGTGCTAACCTCTTGAATAGCAGCTGGAACATTACTCAAAACGGAAAATCCAAATCCTTGCTGTAACCAAAAGGCTAAAATCCACACATTCTATCTCTTTGGAGGGCATCACATCCAGGTTTTCAGACAGTTAGGGACAGATTTACAGATAAATACAAAACAGAAGAGGACAATAGCTACTAAGATGCCAGCTGGAAACTGCTACTGGGTGACACTCCTCTCCCAAGACAGCCAGCTTTCCCCAGTCCTTCGAGAGTCATTATACCAGCACGAATGAAAAGCCTTAAGATTTTAAGATAACCTAAAACACCTCAAGCTCTATCAGCTGTGCAGAAATCAAGCATAGAAAAACTGTTGAAAACTGTCTGAAAACTATCTGTAACACAGATACATAGCCCACAGCTCAGAATCTACAACTGCACAGAAAGTACCTGATTCTATGCCAGAGATGCTTGTAAGTCATAATAACTGTCAAGCAATAGTAATTTAGGATTTTTCAATATATAAATACTAGATTTAGATTCCTCTAGTCAGTAGGAATAGTAACTTTGTTTTGCCTCTAAGATGTATTATTAGATATAGTACCTGATTCCCAGCACCACTAAAGCTCTAAAGTTTAAATCTCTATAGTTCACTTCAATACCATGTTCTGCCTATCATGGACACATCTCGCTTTTTGTAGAAACTGCAGCTTTCAGCTTTTTCTCTATTATCTCTATGAGACAGCTTGATAACTTGATAATTTGTTAATGACATAATTGTGTCTTATAAAATCTATCAATTCCACCAACCACTAATTGTTAATCTCTGCAGCTGATTTTGAAACTGAACTCAAGAGATTATATTGATTATAGGAAAAGAGACAGATGTTATTCCCACTGAAATTGTGGGTGGAAAAGATTACTGATGAAAACTCAATGAATAAAATATGCCAATGGCTTATTTTATAGAGAGTCTTTTCTAACAATAAATCTAAAATTTAGATTTAAATAAACAGAAAATAAATCTACATTTGAATGTAAAGAACTAAGCATTCTAAATTATTTAGAGATGTGTCATTAGTCTGAGGTTAATTAGTTTTGTGACTTTATTGTGGGCTTCTTTTTTTTCTTTTTTAATAAAGAGATAACTATGAAGAAACCATCAAAACACCCATAAAATTGGACAAATCACTGGAAACTCGTTTTACATGTCAAAATAAAATTCACTGTTAACTTTATTACCTTATACAAAGGAAACTGGTTACTTATTGCAGTAGCACCTAGTTTATATTTCCTGTTTTGCTGCTGATAGAAGACAGTATCTATGTGCCTCACTACAGTTAACACATCCCACACTACTGGGCTAATGTCCAGCTGTAGGGCTTGACATTATGAACTACATTTTTCATCTCTGCAGGTAATGACGAGTTTCTTTACAATCCTTCCACCTATTAAGTAATATAAATGATAAGATTATTACTTCAAAAATCTTATTATTCATAGCCCTCAGAATAAAATCACATGGTAATTACTGCTGCATTCAAAGACTTGCTTTTATTTAATTCTTCTTTTAGAAAAGAAAAGAAAAAAAGAGAAACAAACAAACAAACAAAAAAAAATCTGGCAGGCTTTTATGAGTGGCTGCAATTATATTTTGAAGCAAAAGTGCCAAAGCTTCATAGTACAAAGCTGAATCATGATGCACCTTCAGCAAGTCTGCTAGAGGGGGTAGAACCAGTTTGTGTAAACAAAAACAAAGGTTGTTTCCCTTTAGAGCATTTAAACTCAAATTAATTTAGTTATAAATCAGCTGCATTCTTAAAATAAAGGGAAACTATAAATTTTATTCACAATGTAGTTTTATCTCAGTATAATGTATTTATAAATTATTCTCAATTAGATAAAGGAATCTGCTTCTGAACAGTATTTTGGCAGGTAAAATAACACTGAGATTTCAAGTGCCCACAGGTATGATGACCTAGGTTGTTTGATGTTTTTTAGAGAGTTTGCTACTCATACTCAGTTAATTTAAATGCACCACTGTGGAACAAAGCCTAACATGGTCCAGAAAGAACTTAATACATCCTAGTTCTTCTTAGTACCTTGTGAGGTTTTATTTCTAGGTTTTAATGTTAAATACATTTGTCAGTTACTGGAAAAAAATAGTTGCAATACTGTGTTAAGTGGTGACTATGACCATTGCCTGCAAAAGAAACAAGTGGCAAAACAAAGGAGAGGAATATGGACCTAGGATTCACACATGTCAAAGGTAGCTTTTAACCTCTGGTGCAGTCTTCAAAGTTAAAATGTTTCCTACTCTTTAGCTCCTAAGGCTCTTCACTCAATCTGGAGATTTTTCATGCTCCTAACGTCTGTTGGGGAACAAATCTGGATTCTTAATCTAGCAATATGGTAGTTAGGAACATAATATCACCTATTGCTGTACCCACTGAAACATCTATTGGATGTGTCCTGAAGTGCTTTTTTTAAAAAATACTTTTTCCTACATATTGCAAAACTTCTCTAAAAACCTGAGCTATAAAAGCATTTCGCCCAACATTCATCTTATTCTGCCTCCTCTGACTTCAAACACAAACTGTGGAACTTCCTTTGAGCTTTCTGCACTAATATGAAACCTTTCAAAATAACAATGAGTATTTGTAACAGAACTTGGTGTTGGTTTTACCACAATCCTTGCTAACCTGCTACAGCAGTTCTTCTAAAACAATGTTATATTTTTCATCATGATTGGTTAAATCAATTTATTTTGTCAATGTAGCCAATATTATGTTGCTCCCTGAATCCAAAGTATTATATCAGAAATTGGTGTTCAGATTGTTAGTTCTTGCTGACAGCACCTGAGGCGTGGCCTCGCCAGTGTCAAGTGCAGGTGAACAATCATTTCCCTAGTGATTGGTAATAGCAATGGGATTTTTCTCAATTTTTTAATAGAACTGAAGACAATGATACAGCAAAATTTTGCTGCTCTAATGAGCCCTGAACTATGAATTAGGCTTGTCAAGCTCAGCTGCTGCTGTCCTTAATGTCTCAACATTCTGACACCTCCCAATTAATTCTTCATAGCTTCAGAGAAGAATAAGCCAAATTCTGGCAAAAAAAATTCTCATTGCTTGTGCAGTTTAGACTTGGTTCTACTGAGTTTTACTAATCTACAATAAACTAAACCCAGTTACTCTTGGAGATTTAGAGAATAAATTTATTTTATTTTACATCTACAGGAAAGAAGGAAGTGTGTTTCTGCATGCTTTCTGGATTGTGCGGGAAGCATTTCTCTTTTCAAGTTGAACAAAAAAATGATAAACACTAATCGTTAGTCCAATCAAGTAAATAAAGGCAGAATCCACAAATCCTGTGTTATCACCTTGTAGACTCTATTCTAGGAGACCAGGGCATTTATTCAGTGTCTCATGACCTCGTGAGAACCAACACAGTGTCTTAATCACAAGAGAACAATAAAATTGCTGAAGAGGAAGAATAACTTCTCTCACAAGTAAGCAATCCCTCATCTGTGCATTCAGACCTTGAAATTCTATGCTGTATCTTATTTTAAAGAACGGGAAAAAGGCTCAAGCCAAAATAGAAAAGATTTAGACAACAGAAAAAATAGGGTGTTCCTTACAGTGACATTAAGAAACAAGGTTCATGTTTCTCATAAGCCTCTCCATTTCAGTCGTATCTTCCTGACTTAAAGCTACCCCCAGGCTCTGGAAGACTCTCCTTAGGCTACTCAGCATTTTAGGTCTAAAGCACCTACCCTCTTACTCTCTTCCAGCAAAAGTGCTACAAAAATCAACTGTTTTCCCCAACTCTTAGTTTATTTTCTGATTTTGTTTAAATGCTTGAAATTACTTGATTTCACTTCAATTTGGGTAAAAGGTCTTAATGAACAAAAGTTGTCGTTGACAGAAAATTAGGTGAGTAGTAACTAAGTTCATGCGGATCTGTTAATTTAGCATCACTTTAGAATGACTGAACGTGAATAAAATGGTAAATTGCAATTACAGTCCTAAGAGAGTACATATGAAATCCATATTAATACCACATTAGTTCATCATAGCTAACATTATTATAGTTAATACTGGATGATAAAAAAATGACTAGCTACTTATGGAATTACCATTTATAATCTTCCTCCTAGAAGGAATATAATTACAGTTCTCTAGAAAGAATGCAAAGTTTTTTCCTTTTAAAGTGATTATTCAGGCACAAAATATGGTTTGCAGCTGACTCAGAATGAATAGTCTCATGTATGATTTTCTGAGGTTAAAAAGCACAGATGAGCAGGAGATACTTATTGAAATTTTGAGATAATTGTGCTTTTGTTTTAATTTGGAAAGTTATTTACAAACCATTCTACTATTCAGGAAATAAAAATTAATATGAGAAAGAAATAGCTCCATACTTATAAATTATCTTTCAAGTGGAACAGACTTAGCATTTTTCATGGTCTTAATTTCTCCCATGTATTGTTGAACAGTGTTGAACAGTAATGCTTGTAGTATTGCAGTGCCTAAAATTTCTAATAAAACCCAAACAAATAAAGAAATTGAGTAGCTGAGACAGCAAGGATAACACCTGCAGACCCTGGCCTTCCACATAGTTAAAACTGTAGGCTAGGTTTCAAAATGATATCTGCAAAAGGATGAAAGTGAATGCAGGATTTTTTGAGCCTTGAGGCCAGTGACTTAATCACTGAAATGGCTTTCTATGATGTTTGAATGTTTTACATCACCGAATTGAGTCTGATGTGAATGATGGCTTTAGCAAAGAGATTTTTCTACTAATAACTCATGACCAAAATCAAGCTATGTGTAAAAGAGAAGGGAAAACAGAAAAGCTACATAACTTTCCATCAAGTGGGATGCTACAGTAAAGCTGAGTGCTTTTGAAATACCTGACTCAGAGGCGGTTTTCACAGAAGGACTGGGAGACTATAATTTTGTGTAATTTCTGAGGAAGTTAATAGAGTGATTAGAAGAGAGAAAACATAAGAGTAAAAGGTAAATTTTAAAAAAGAACGGCACAGCTTTTGTCTGAGAAAATTGTTAATCTGCAGCCTAAACATGACAACAATGTAAAGATCAATCTGTCATTATGACAACCAGCAGTTTCAACCAGTTTATTTTTCCTACTAAAGTAGAGATGTCTTTAAATTGTTAAAAGGAAAAATTATTTGAGCCTCACACACCAGTTAATGATTGTGATTTGCTATGTCTTTATATCATATATTTGCTAACATGACATATTTGGGTCAGGAACATTAAGGAACACAGGCTGCTGTTTGGTAAACAGTTTAAACTAATCCATTCCTCAGAGTTACACAGGGTTCACAGTGTTTGAGAGAGGAATTAACACCATGGTTGACCCATTCCTGAACCTGCATACCCTTTCAGTGGTGCAGACTAACAACTGTCAGTGTACAAATAAGTTAGGTATGGAGCTTCTTTTACCAGCCTGCATGACTTGTTTTTGTTTTTTTTTTTTTTTTCCCTTTCTGTGCAGTGTCAGGATAAAAGCCAGAGTCAGTATGTGAATTATTTGCTCTCCACCTGAAACTAAGAAAGCCTAAAACTCAAGTGACAAGAGGCGTGATGGATATAAGGGCCTCACACTTGAACTGCCAAAATTTTTTTTATCTATTTTGAACACTGTAAAGCAAAGGTGTGTTAAAAGCTTTCTACTAAGCCTGCTAAGAACAAGACAAAAATGTACAAGACAAAAAATGAATCAGTTACACTCAAATCAGCATAGATTTTATATATATGTGCCTTTGTCTACGTGTGCATTTTAAAATATGCTAGGATACAATCATTAGTAAATGTTCCTGTTGAAACAGCATTGAGAATACGCAGAAACAAGTTGGGTTTTTTTTTTGGTTTTTTTTTTAATTCTTTCAAAAATGTAAACTGGGGGGAAAAAGCACTAACAATGAGAGGCCATTTATATTTGCACAAAGAAAAAAAAAAAAGCTCTCAAGGCAACATTAAAGCTCTTGACACATTTTCACTCTTGTGAACAGTGAAAAACTCTCAGGTGGAAAAAACGTGAAATTTTTCATCAGGTATCCTTGACTCCACTAAGTTTTCCTGAACCATCCTCTAGATGAAAGATCTCAGCAACAGTTTTGCCATAAGCAAGCAATAGCAATTGCTGTCAAGAATTTCAGGAGATACACCAGGAACCGGAATTACACTTTGTCACTTAGAACCCAGCACTCCAAACAAATTATTAATTAGAAGGTGCAAACAGAAAGGTGTTACTCTGCTTCATTATTAATATCAGCTTATCAGAAGGCAAATACATTGAAAGGGTACCCCACTCCTCTGCTATGCTGCTAAACTTCTCTTGGGGACTAAAAAAACTGTGATCCTTGTGGCCATATTAGTTATACTTTAGTGCATTCTGGCTTTCGTGAGTATGTTAGTATGACTGAATGTATCCAGGGGCTGTTCTAAGAAAGTCAAATGGCCTTAAAAACTGTTGAGCTATCAGATCAGTGAAAAAATACTCACAGAACGTATTTTATGCCAACATTCACTTCACAAATTTTCCTATAACCTGTTACAAAAACGTATCCTCTAATAAGTCACTACTATATGAACTATTTTCTTAATAATTACACTTATTTTGATAACTGGAAAAACATCCACAGACCTAAATAGTATAACGAAAATTAGCCCAATGTTTCATTACAATGAAACAATTCAACACAATGTTGAATTACTGGTACCAAGCTGATTTTAGAAGACAGAAGGACAGACCCCAACATTTATACTGAGAACAGCGTTTTCTATTCCATCTACTTTCACAATTCATCTTGTGCAAATCAAGATTTACAGACCACAGTGTAATACACAGAGAGTTTTTGCACTTAATTTTCTTTGGCTATTTTCTCTCATTTTAAGATTAAATCACCGATCCTGTAGCCTTTTCTCACCTGCAATTAAACCACAAGTTTTTCCGACTCTGAGTGGTTCTTTTACTTAACATAACAGTTAATTGCTCAGTCAGAGCTATTGGGCTTTCTACTACAGCTATCTGAGATTCTAAAAACAGGGTCTCAAATTCTTGCTAGGCTGTGCTCAGAGCCTATACACACGTAGCCTTTGTGAACCCCCAGGAGACAGTTGCCAAATAGACCTTGTGTGTATGTCAAGAAGGCATTTTAATTAGTTTTCCATTGGCATAATAGTGAAGGCAAATGCCCACAAGAACTGGAAAAGGATGAAAGAAACTACAAATACACAAAGTTAAAATGTTCAAAAGCAAATGTGAAGACATTTTATGCAGAGCAAGAGATAAGTGAAAGAAACCATTTTTTTAGGCTGTCAAATCATTGAAAGATGCGAAGGAGCCTGTAATGAAGCAATTTAACAGTACCAGTGGGAAAACCGTAATTCTACCTTTGTACAGTACTATGGAATTAGAAGACAGAAACAGCCAGTACTAAAAATTAGTTCTGATGAAATTAATTTACTCACAGGCAGCCCGTACTCAGGCTCTTCATGCACAAAAGTGCATGCGTACAGGCTTGTTGGAGTGTAACAAAACCAGCTGTGAAAATCCAATCAGAAGAGACACTCAAACTTATATTAATTGAAATCAAACTGCATTTATGAAATCTTCTCTCCCTTTTAAACATTACAAAGACCAAAACAATCACAGAGCTTCAAAATGACAAATTCTGAACCAGGCCCTCCAACAGGACACTTAACAAGACAGAACAAGTGCTAGCTATTCTCAAATGCTGTGGATAAGCCATTATATGTATAATGGATGTTTATAGCAAATTCACAACAGATTACAAAGATATTAAAGTATAATTTTTGCTCTGTTCTTTCTTGCACGTATTGATTGGAAGCTAAACAGTTAATCAATTTTCTTTGTCAATGGTGACTGTAAACATAAGCTAGAAAATAATGAAAAGAAAGCAAAATAAATTAGCGCGTCAGTTTAGTTACTAACAGAAGTGATTTTTCTAGCCAGAATAAAATTTGCTATTAAAGGTATCTGTGCAAAGATCCAGTGAGTAAATAGACATAATTTTGTAATAAAGGTAGAATAGATAAAAGGTAAAAAAGGTAAGATATGGGATGCAAATTGGTTCCAACAATGAAAGAGCTCGACATCAAAATTTAGAGAGAAATCTTGCAAATGACTGCATTCTTTGTAAGTGGGTAAACCAGCAGAGCAAGAGAGGTGATTCTGCCACTGTACTCTGCTCTGGGATGACCTTACCTGGAATATTGCATCCAGCTCTGGAGACCTTAATACAGGAAGGGCATGGACCTCATGGAGCAGGCCCAGGGGAGGGGTACAAAAATTATCACAGTGCTGGAACACCTCTTCTGTTGAAGAGCCTGAGGGAGCTGGTGTTGTTCAGCCTGGAGAAAAGAAGGCTCCAGAAAAACCTAACAGCAGCCTTCCAGTACCTGAAGAGGGCCCACAGGAAGGCTGGAGGTAGACTGTTTAAAAGGGCTTAAAGTCACAGGACAAGATGAGATTTCACATGGCTCTGAGCAACCTAATCTAGTTGAAGGTGTCCCTTACTGCAGGGGGATTAGACTAGATGACCTTTAGAGGTCCCTTCCAACCCAAATTATTCCATGATTCTATGATCTATAAAATGGACCACCAATGAACCTGGACTAAGATTCTCAAACATATGTAGGTAGGAGTTTGATAACTAAATACATTGCAGGATCAAGCAGCTTCCATGTGCAATATCTAAATAAAAGTAGAAGGTGAAGGTTGATCTATTTTTTACATATCTGTCATCACTTTACTCCCAACCAGCTGCGTAACAAAGTATATGAGAAATCTTTATTCATAAACCCATCAAGTTTATTCAAATAGGATGATTACTGCTCTATCAGCTGTGAGAAAGGAAAGTAACTAGGAGAGACCCGCTTGTACACTCTTTCCAGAAGAGTGTATGATTTTACTTTACATCCCTGAGATTAGAAGCAATGAACAAAAGAGTAAGCATAGTATTTTTAAAATGTTTCTATTGTTACAAGGAAAAAAATCTACCAGAACTGTAGCTATTGTATAAAGTTGATCCCAGCAGGTGCTTCTCTCCCTCTACTCTGCTCTTGTGAGACCTCTCCTGGAGTACTCTGTCCAGCACTGGACCTCCCAGCACAGGAAGGATATGGAGCTGTTGGAGTGAGTCCAGGTGAGGGCCACAGAGCTAATCAGAGGGCTGAAGCACCACTTGAGAGGATAGTGGGCAATGGTTTTAAACTGAAAGAGGGTAGATTTAGGCTAGATATTGGGAAAAAAATTTTCATTATGAGGGTATTAAGACACTGGAACAGGTTGCCTAGAGAGGTTGCTGATGGCCCATCCCTGAAAATGTTTAAGGCCAAGTTGGATGAAACCTTGTGCAACCTGACCTAGTGGGAGGTGTCCCTGCCCATACAGGGCGGTTGGATCTTGATGGTCTTTAAAGCTCTTCAAACCCTAACCATTCTATGATTCTATGACAGGTAAGAGTTGGGGTTGCTCAGATCGGAGAAGAGAAGGCTCCCAGAAGACCTCCTTATAGATGCCTTCCGGTACCCGAAGGGGACTACAGGACTTTTTGTACAGTCATATAGTGCTAGGACAAGAAGTAATGGATTGAAACTGGAAGAGGTAAGATCTAGGTTAGACATGAGGAAGAAATTCTTGACTGTGAGGGTGGTGAGACACTGGAACAGGTTGCCCAGGGATGCTCCTCCCTGGAAATGTTCAAGGCCAGGTGGGATGGGGCTTTGAGCAACCTGGTCTAGTTGGGAGACTAGACTTCTGGGAAAAGTCCCTGCCCATGAAAGTGGGTTTGGAACTATGTTATCTTTAAGGTCCCTTCCAACCCAAACCATTCTATGATTCTATGATGTAGCTCTTGCCATTTGGATGGTTTGAGACTACAAAAAAGCTTGCTATATTAATTATTGACTTTTTCAGAGGTAGTCACGGTGAACTTCAAATAATAAACAGTCTGTATAATTTGAAGGAGAAGATAATATAGGGTGTGCACGGGGTGTTAAAAAACCTAGATGCAGCACTTAGGCAAGCAGAACAGCTAAGCATGCTCTATTTGATCAAAGAGGGAAAAACACTAACACCAACTGTCTGCTTTGTTTATAGTCATTGCCACTCTCACACATCATCTGCCTCTTTGCGTTATTGTACTGTCTACACTTTTTACTTACTGTTGAATGATCAGTGAATCAGCATCCAGTATATTTTTCTATGACAGATTCATTTAAATCTACTGAGCTCACATTTTCCTTAGAGCAACTTCTACAATCTCTTTATGAATGCTAGTTCCTTTACTCATAACCAGAAGTGGTCATTATACAAAGAATAACAAAACTATGAGCTCTAAAAAATACTTAGAGAATTCCACATCAAAATGGACACAGTCTCTGGTATGCTGAAAAAAAAAAAGAATTTTTCTTTTTTTTTTTTTTTTTTTTTTTTGGCTCAAGAAGAAATAGCTTTTTCACCACATAATAAATTCATTAGCCTTCCTGACCTCATTACCATATTAAGTTTGATATAGCATCAAAGAGAAGAACAACTGTTTGACAGCCATATTTTCAAAGTCAGCTTAACATAGTTATTACACCATCAGTTTGAAATTTATTGCTTGAGCACCACCTCGTGGAAATTGTTGTTATTGCAAAAACCTTCTTGAAATTCCTCCATAATATATATATATATATATATATATATGTTGAAATTCCTCCAACACATGTATTCACAAAAAAGGCATAGATATGCAAATGGCAATTTGCTACATTATTTTAAAGAGCGTTGAAAATAATATAAATAGTTTCATTTCAAACATCACTGTTTCTCAGAATATATCTATTTTTAAATACACAATTATACATTTTATGTCATTTCCTCATGAGAAATTTTGTGCTCACAATGGCCAGGGTCTAGAGTACTTAATTATTTTTCCAGGTAATGCCAATTACTATGACCAAATCAGTTCTACAGATATTTAATGTATCCCTATTTATTGCACTCATTAACATACCCTGTATTAATGTTACAAATAACTTGTCAGCCTCTTCTCTATTTTGACAATAGCCCCTGCACAATTAAAATAAGGACAGCTGACAAATTTTAATCTATTACAAAACTTTTGGAGCTCTTGTAATCCTTTATAATAATCCTTTCAAGAACTTACTACTGAAATAATTATGTTATGACATACTAGAATAACTGCACACCTGAGATATAGGAGTTTTTGAAGCTTAGAATAAACCAAACTGCATCCAAAGAGAAAACACTTAGAATAAGAGGGCTATTCTAATACAGAGTGATCTCATTCAAGATATAATAAAAAATGAAAGAAAATATTTCCTATTTGAATCAATCAAAAATAACTTTCATATTCAAAGGAAGCCAAATTGAATCAAAGAATTAAGAGAATCAGGTTCATGCCTTATTCTACTGACTTTGCAAGGCAGTGATTTCTTTTTCTTAGAAGATACTATATCCAGTGGTCATGCATTTTCTAAGAACCTCTCAAAAGAATATGGCTTATAACAGCAGCTAATAGATTTAAATTTAAAATTTCTCAATTCACTTTCAATCACTACTTGTACCTCACTTAAACCCCAAATCTGATTAACTGAGAGCCTAAGGAGCATTGCAGTTAGTCATTCCAAAAGGACTGGTCAGATACAGCTTAAACACCTTATTTCAGGTGGGTGTTTTTGATCACAAGCCTTAAGATAGTTTGTTTATAAACACCCGTACTGATTTTCACTGGAATAGAATTAATTTTCTTCATAGTAGCTGGTATGGGCTATGTTTTGGATTTTTTCTGAAAACAGTGTTGGTAATACTGGGATGTGTTCATTCCTTCTGAGCAGTTGTTGCACAGACCCAAGGCCTTTTCTGTCTCTCACCCCACCCCACCAGCCAGCAGGCTGAGGGTGCACAAGAACCTGGGATGGGACACAGCTGACCCCAGGAATACTCCATCCCACGTGATGTCAGGCTCAGCAACAAAACTGAGGGGCAGGTTGTCAGGAGGCCACTGCCACTCCACTGTCTGGAGGACTGGCAGAGCATTGGTTGGCTGGCAGTGAGTTACTGTTTCCATTCGCATCACCTGGTTTTGTTTTTTGTTCTGTTATTTTCTTCCCTTTTTCTTTATAATTTATTATTTCCTTTTAATTATTAAACTGCTTTTATCTCAAGTCACAAATTTTCTCATTTTACCTTTCTGATTCTCTCCTTCAATCCTTCTGTCAAATGACACAGGTAATCAGGAAAACCCAGCGGAGATTCCTCAAGGGGAAATTGTGCTCGACTGACCTCATCACCTTTTATGACGAAGTAACCTGCTCAGTTGATCTGGGGTGAGCTCTAGATCTTGTCTGCCTGGATTTCTCCAAAGCTTTCAATAGGGTTCACCACACCCTCTTCCTAGAGAATATGAGTTACACTCTAGATGAGTGGTCTGTGCTCTGGGTGTCACGAGTGGGGTTCCCCAGAGATCAATACTGGGCCCAATGATGTTTGATATCTTCGTAAGTGATTTGGATGATGGGATCAAGTGCACCTGAACTGAGTGGGGAAGTGGATGCTTTGGGAGACCCACCCTGCAGGAAGATCTGGACAGGCTGGAAGAGATCTAGCAAGAACCTCATAAAAGTCAGTAAGGACAAGTGTAAGGTCTTGCACATGGGAAAAAGTAATCCAGTAGTGAAGCACAAGCTGGTACCTGGCTGGAGAGCAGCTCTTTGTAAAGGGGCCTGGGGGTCCTGGCAGACAAAATGCTCAACATGAGTGAAGAGAGTGCTGCTGCAGCAAAGAAAGCCAACAAGATGCTGGATTGCATCAACAAGGGCATCACCAGCAGAGTCATCATCCCACTCTACTCAGCACTTGTCAGGCCACACCTGGAATACTGTGTTTGGTTCTGGTCCCCACTATTCAAAAAAAATATTTGGACAGGCTGGAGAGGGACCAGAGGAGAGGCACAAAGATGATGAAAGGACTGGACAGCCTGCCATAAGAAAACTGTGTTTGTTTAGCCTGGGTAAGGCTTAGTGGAGACCTTTTTACTGTGTCCTAGTATTTAAAGAGTGGCTACAAAGAAGATAGAAGACTCATTTTTTTACAGGGAGTCACATGGAAAAGGGGAGGGGTAATGGGTGCAAGATACTCCTGGAGGGATTCTAACTGGACACAAGAGGAAAAGCATATCTACATCACGGTTTTGCCATGAAACATTGCACCAGGTGATCCTTGAGATCCATTCCAATCTGTTATTATATGAGTCTATGGTTAACTGAGCAATTTGGAATCAATTTATGTAAGGAGGATTCAACAGCACAGCTAAATATAATTTTACAGAAATGCTGATGAGGTCATGGCACAAGAAAATCCAGTAGCTCTGTTACTGGCTATGCAGCCATTCCACATGCTGATCAAAGTCTTATGCCAGACAGGCATTCTAACAAGACGTGATTATAAAGGCTTTGAATGAGGCACTTCTAAAACATCATCCAACTGCCAGAAAGTATAGTCCTAGGCAATAAACAATACACAGCTGCTGTTAAATTAGTCAAGTAAGCAACAGCTTCAAAGTCATGAGAATGTATTTTGTGGTTTTGGCTTATGCCACCTAATTTTCCATGTGGATGGATTATATGTTTTGTAAAACATTTCCCTAATCCATTTAAGCTTTAAAACAAATCAAATCATGAAACTGCTGGTCAGCAACTTCCCTTAAAGTTAGTTTCAAATACTTTTAAATCCTAAACTGTGTTTGAGGAAAAGGGGAAAAACTATTAGAAAAGAGTTTGTATGCAGTCATGACCACATGGTATTTCATATATAAAACCAAATTTAAAGCTTCTTCCACTATTTCTTCTTTTCTTTCTCAACAAAAGACACAAATACTGATTCTCCTTAAAGGCCAGACAGTACCCATTAAAAGGTACTGGACAATGTGCAAAGTGACCTAGAAACACTGATACAGGTGAACTCCTTGATCATGTGGCAAACATTGGTTTGTTATATTTTTTTCCTTTGTTCTGAAAGGTCAAACACACTTCCAGGCACTTTCTGGAGACTTTATGCTCTTCTTCACACCTTTGATTCCCCACTGCACCATGACAGGTAGGCTCAGAGTTACCTTAAGGATGAGATTTGACTTCATAGTGTTTTTTTGAATTGGCACAGGTGGACACTGCCTTGTGATCCACCTGTAACAGCCCATTTGAGTAGAATATTCAAAGCTGGCTTCATATGGCACCTGTCATAGCCCTTTGTTTGATAAGACTGGAGAGGGAAATTGTTTCTGATCAACTTAACTGTTCTGTGATTTTGCAGGTCACATCTGTATATTAGGCTGTGATGTAGTACGGTCAGCTTATAATATTGTATTTCAAGGCTAACGTTTTTTTCTATTATTTTCTAACTCTATGCCAGATATAGATTTGGAGATGTATCCCTAAAAAAGTGCCACTTCTGGATGTCTACCTAGGTGCAGTGACCTTCAGTTCTGCTTTTGTAGCAAATACTTGAAACTGGATGTGGCTTATTGCTATTAAAGAGAAATCTTTAAACATGAAGTAACAGCTGGTTGTATCAGATATAACACTGGATCCTGCTGCATTGAACAACCATGAAATGTTTCATCATCCATGCTGCAGAAAATGTTTGGATTGAACAAGAAAGATATTAAGTCCTAATACTATGCCATCTAACAGACCCTTAGTTAAAAATCCTGCTTTCCAGTTTTACAAACACTAAATTCACAAACAAACAAAAAACCCTGGTTGCATTAGAGTTTCAACCATCACTCTTCGAGACTCCAATTTTAAATCCTTTTGTTCCATGCCTTTACATGGTTATTGTTGATGATACTCAAGTAAGCTTGCCTACTGTCAGGACACCTACTTTGTTTTTTTCTTGGTCCAATATAAATTTTCCCAAATGTAATGACTAGATTATATATTTCCCAAATTTAGCCTGCAGAGTTAGACACTAAGGAAGTTTTATTGCGGTGATGTCCTAATGAAGCTCATATCCTCCTGCACACATTTGAATGAGCTTTCAACTTCCACCTGAGAATGCCACTCCAAAGAAGCTATCTATTACTTAGGCCTTCTTTAGTCTTTGATTATTCCTGTGTACTTGAGAAAGATCCTGGGATTCAGATCTGCAAAAAGAAGGAGAAAGACTGGCTAGGTCCACAGTTTTGTTCACAGCTCCAGCTTTTTTCAGGACTATCTAAGAACATTTCCAGTGAGACTTGGCTGGAAAATGGGTTCCTCACCTTAGTGCCTGTAAATTTCTGAAGATTAATAGTTTAAATTCAGCCTCTATGTCATGTCTAACATGAATTCTTTGCCAAAAATAGGATATCAACTATATTATTATTACCAGTTTTATGATCAGAAAACATTCCTTTAAAACTGTGATGTGAAAATATACTATACACTATTTTGGCAGGGCTAATAAACAATAAGAATATAAAGCCACAGGAAAACAGCCACCTTCAAAGTGACACTATTTTATACTTTTTTTCCTTGGTGCCACAACAAATGAACTACCCTATATCTTAGAACAGGAAAAGGATGTCTTACGGGCTCCATGAAACATTTCACTTTCCTAAGAAAGATGAAGCCTTTTTACATTTAAGTTCTACTTGAATACTGTAAGCTAAACTTAAGACAATCCTCTCCAAGTGCAGATGTCTTCCTTTCTAAGCTTTTTAAAATCACCTTCCTTTAAACAAGAACCTTCTAGATGTATTAGGATTTATGCAAAATTGCATTGAACCAATGCAACCTGACATTGTCACAATCTTTCAAAAAGTGCCCTAATGTCAGGATTTAGACAGATTGGTAACATTTTACTGGGTGATAAGGTGCAGAGAGTTCTGTTTCACTGTAGAGGACTTACAAATATTTGCAACCTTGCTGTGCTAATATGAAATAAAACCACCAGGAAAATGGTATGGTGAGCAAAAAATGCTATCAAAATAAAATAACAATAATAATAATTAATAATAAAATAATAATAAATAATAATAGTAAAAATAATAAAAATTAATAAAAGGAGGTAGCGTACAAGTGTTAATCGGAACCAAACCTACATGTTTCAGTGTGCAAGCATTTTGAATTCAGAGGATGATTTTCCCTGTCCACTTTATACTAGTATTAAATTAGTATAAACTGTACCAATGTGAGCATCAGAATGAAGTCTGTGCACGTGCACAGTACAGTGCTGGAGATAATCTGAGCAAACCTGCATATTTCATAAAATTTTGTACCCAAGTTGTATATGTAATATACATATACACATCACCAAGCAGTTACTTTACAATCACAATTAATTCCTTCCTATTTAAGAAAAATGTGTTACCTCTTTACATAAGTCATCTTGAATGTCATTGTTTTAACTAGAAGCTTAGTTTGCAGCTGCCTGACACTTCTGCTGGAGGAATGCATACTCCATATAATTAAAAAGGTGCAAAATATTTAGACACAATAGGATGGCAAAAGTCACAAAATACAATTCCAAGAGCGTTAGTCAAAAGTGCTCCATCTACACATAAGAAATTAATTAGCAGTGCACCAGCAAATAGTGCTTATGAGTATGTATATATTCTGTATTTATTGTAGTACTATTACATATCACCAAGGGAAATTACAGAGTGATGAACACCTGTTTTACATTGGGAGGCACTAAATCTGCATTTATCTGTCCCAAGTTTCTTCTCAGAAAACAGCCTGCTTGAAGAGACAATACCTTAACCCCTTTTAGTAAGCTCTATGTAAAAGAGCTTCTTTAAATTTTATTAGGAGACACACGAAAGTTCCTCACAAGTTTCATCCATAGAAAGGAGGCAAAGAACGTTTCTGACAATTTGCTTTATTTGCTTGTAGTAAGTAAAGTTTGGAAGCAAGCTTGCAATGTAACAGTGGTTGTTTTTTTCCTTAACATCACCTCTTCCCTTCCTGGAAAAGCCTCCTGAAACCAAGCCCTAGCAAAGCATTCAGAGTAGATAAAAAAATTCTGTCTTTATCAGGAAAAATGAAAGATTACAATATTTTCCAAATAAAACTGTCATACTCTTTTCTTTCTCTTCTGTTTTTCAACAAATGTTGGCAGACAAGATCATAATAATTTTAAATATGATAATTTTAAAACTGGGTCCATATTACCGCTACCTCTAGGCTACAGTGATTAATATAATTGGAATATCTAAAAACCTGCAGTGATAGCAGAATGATAATAGAAAGTGACCAATGAACTTTCACCGCTGCAGCTTATTTTTTAATATCTTTTCAGACAAAATAAGATTTTTTATGTTCTCAAGGGGCTGTATCTTTGAGGAAAAAAATCAGTTGTATAGCAGAAAACCGAAATATTTTTACAGAAATAATTCAAAGTCAAATATCAAGCTAAGGCACAACTGGACACTTTCTTGGTTATAATATATTTTTAATTAGTCAGAGATTATCCAAAAGTACACATTTGCCTCCTCTCCTTAGTAGCTAGATAGAAAGTTTTGTTAGAAATCACTTCATAAAACTATCTACAAGCATACGTGGAATTTTGCTCTATAAACTACTAATGGATAAAACCCAGTATTTTGTCTAGCAACTTTATCAGGTATTGATGTTAATACCATAAGAAAACATGGTTTTTCTGTTTCAAATTAGCAACAGGAGTTTTGGGGTCGTTTTTTATTTTTCTTTAGGGTTTTTTTGAGTCTCTCTTCCTGTTCATTGGTTATAAAATACCAACAAAGGGCTCTGTAGTGTTTTCTTCCAGATGTCAAAATACAAAAATTTCAGTATATCTAGCATTACTGTTTTTTCCTCTTAAATAAATTCTTAGAAGTTGTCTAGGTTTTACATCTTGCACACATTGGAAGCTGCAGGGCTGCTGGAAGTTTATCAGCTAATAGATCATTTACGTTTATATTGTCAGCAGATGCGTTAAAATTTATTAGTTCTTACATTGAGGACATTATCCGAAAAAATTGAAACTACTTCCACGGTGTGGAGGTTTTTCAGAAGCACAGAATTGAAACGCAAAATCATGTGAGATGAAGGAGCCAGGGCATTTGAAATCAGGACAGAATTCAGTCCCCTGCCCTGTGTTCCTCACAGGATGCAGCCAGGTCAGCGGGCATTGCAAATAGAGGTTTACCTACAGCTCCTGTAATCATTAAAATTTGCATTGTCAGTTTTCATTTATTAAAAAATTATACACGTGTTCACATTCCAGCTCCCACAATCACGATAATATACACAGCAGATCTCTTACAAGGAGAAGCATACTTCTAGACTGACAAAGAAAATAACCACGTTACAAGTACCAGGCAATGTCCATACGTTTGGTCTCAGGCCATCAACCAAATTTGGAATGGAGATTCATGGGGAAAACAAACTAAGCCTGCCACATTTCAAAGAGGGTGCATGATGGCCTTTTGAAAAAAAATGCAATTGTATTTAAAAGAGTCTAGTTAATTAATATGGATATAGGAGTATAGAAAACAGACTATAGATTTTTGTATAATTTAAAATAGGTTGATATCCAATTAAATCATGATTTTTTTTATTGTTCACAAAATATTTAAGACAACAATAGGAGTATATTACTTAGTAGCATGTTATAAAAACATGATCAATGAAGAGATAAGGTCAAGATAAGAGGAGATGATACAGACTGCCTAGCACTCTGGAAATTAAAGACAAAAAAGGGAGGAAGAAATAAAAGAGAAAGTGGATGAATTCTGGTGTGTATTTGAAGCACTCATATACATATAAAAAGAAAAAATACAAATCGTGTTGCACTTACATATTAAAAGGGACAAAGGTTTGGAAAAGAATCAGTAGCAGCTTGCTACAACAATTAAAATGCAAATATTAATTAATGCTTCATTTGTGTTTGAACTAAGGCTCTCTTAAGGCATCTATGTCAAATTCTTGAAAAATTCTGAAGCTTGACTAAATGTTAAATCTATCTCTTTGTAGTTTTGATAATATTTTCTGGTGCAGATATTAAAATCCCAATAGAGGGGCTCAAAGTATTAACCTAAAGGTTACGAAAAAACCAAAGCTTCTGCTTGCTACATATAGCTTAGACTGTTTATCCAAACTAACTGTATCTGGTAGCTGGGTGAATCCACGGCAATATGCAACCAACTTCTAAAATAATAACCAAGACTATCCCAGGCACCCGATGCATTTACATAAAACATAGTACTTAAGGGAACAGCAATGCTATATTTTATTGAAAGAAAATAGCTAGTTAGGATAAAAACAGAGAACAGTACTGTGTTCTCATGATCTTAGTATACTTTTATTTCTGAAACTAAAACAAGTATTTTCATAGACTATCACAAAAATTAAATCTCTGCAAGAATTAATGTAGGCAAATGTTGATGCCTCCCTCCCAGAACACACACGGTAGAAGACAAAGCCCTCACTTTTGTTTCACAAAGCAGTATGCAAATTAAAATCCTGGTGGGTTTTTTTGTTTATTGGTTCTGGGTTTTTTGTTTGTTGTTGTTTTTTTTTTTTTTGTTGTTGTTGTTATATTTGTTTGTTTTGCTTTGTCTTTGTTTTCTGTTTGTTCTTTGTTTTGGTTTTGGGTTTGTTTGTTGTTGTGTTTTTTTTTAAAAAAAAACCAAAAACAAACAGAAAAAACCAAAATCCCCAAAGCAAACGAAACCAAACTATAACACTTAGCACTTTAACAATGTTTCTGTTGTCTAAGCCCTGAGAGATGCTTCCATGTTCTTTTTATTGGTAGAAGCACTGCATAACTTCATCTCCTAAATGAGAGTGATCTCTGTAGGAAGAGCAGCTGGAGCTAAGGCAGTTTTTCAATAGTGGTAATGCCTCCTACATATTGAAACATTAATACCAAATATTAATCACTGTTAACATATAAGCTAGCAGGCTTATAATTTTCCCAGCAATACCCCATGCTGTTAGAAGGTGCTTATCCTGCTGAGAAGAGGTTAAGTGGATACTGCTGATTCACTGAGGCAGGTGGATTGTTACTTCAGTTGCATGAAAGGGAGCAGGAGTGGCTCCCTAGGGAACAGCAGAATTTCAAGATTAGAACTATTCCTAACAGAGAATCAAAGGTACAGTCTAGCCCAGAAAATAAAAAGGAAAAAAAAAAAAAAAAAAAGATTAATTTTCTTGATAATCAGTTAATAGTGACTTAATAGTGACTTTTATATGACAAACTTTGCTCTGCTTTGGTTTTCAAGTCTGCTCACACAGACTACTAGTTAAGAGCCATTGGAAAAATCAGTAAATCTCTCAAAAAAATATCATCTCTATAAGCATCAAGACCCTTGGGCTTCATAGTTTAATATATTTTTCATCTGTTCTGTATCTGAAAAATCACTACACACCCATGAATGCTATGAATGATGCAACTGTTTACAGTCTCTGATCTCTAATATTACACTGGCAGTATGGAAAAGATTAACAGGTGTTAACAAAAAAAGGAGGAAAAGTCTCAAGCTTTTTCTCTTTCAGAGATAGCAGGTATGACTCCACATAGGCTGGCCTAAAATCTGGCCTTTTTCTAGTTACCTTCCTAGCAAACACTGAGAAAAAAGAAGCAATACAGGATATGGAATATTGTCCCAGCATGGATGATCAGTATTGAAAGACAGATGAAACGCTCTGCTGGAGCCTACATGCTGTGAATTAACTAGCACAAGACAAAGTTAGCTTGATTGTCCCGACTCATGGTGCAATAGCATACTGACTGTTTGTAGCTAACTAACTCTTTTTAGTTGAAAAAAAACAAAAAAAACCCAAATAAACAAACAAAAAAAAAAAAACAAAAAAAACAAACAGTGGATAAAATAGGTAAGCAGCAAGTTTCATAGCATCCATCGAAACCCCGAAAATACAAATATCATTTATGCATCATACCTTATCAAATATAGCAAATATATCTCTGGAACACTTAAGTAAAAATACCATGTGAAGTATGCAAAAAAATTAAAGTAATCTTCTTAAAATGGTGTGTAGTTAGAGATAAAAATGGTGCCAATAGAGGTATTGTAACCATTCTATTTATATATTTTTGTTGATTCAGAAAGGCCAGTGTACACATTTAGGAAAAACCAACCAGGTTATCATTGGGCTAACTCAAAAGGTCAATAAATTACATGATATATAAAATATGCATACATTAAGAAAACATTTGTCCTACATATAATTAGTTGAGTGATACAGTAACAACGTATAGGCAAAGACTGGAAAACTAATTATGACAAAACTTTTTTTTTGTTATCCACCTGTTTTGCACAAACAGTATACAGGAAAGCACCGTGCAATAAATGCTCAATAGCTCCTCGCCTTGAACAGCTTATTCACCTAATTGTGTATCCCTTGTGGATTTTTTGCAATACTTTACAGATCTAATTTAAATACTTTTACAGATTCATCAAATACATTCTCTGAGGCACATTTATTCAGCTTACTTTAAAAACTTCTAATGAATTCTCTCAACATGTAATTCTATATTCAGCATCATGATTTGAATTAAGTATTATTGAACAAGGTGTTCATTATTGGATATGAATTACAATGAGAGCAATAGTAACCTTTACTAAGATAACTGCCTTAAATGTAAGGGAGAAATTAAGCTTTATCAGTCCCAGCTGTACAGAGGATAGAACTGAACTATTAGATCTTTCCTTGAAAAGCTGAACGCATCCTCCTGCTATTGTACTACCAAACAGGATAAATTACTACAAGTAATAACATATGCTAATAGTTTGATGGGACCTAGATTTTCAATGTACCACATATTAATTTTGAGAATGATTGCTCCAGTGATGTATTTATCATCAGCTTTGAAAAAGAAATCCATTCCTGGAAAGTTTATGGAGCACGTCCTCTTGGAATCTATTTCTAAATGCATGAAGATAACTGGGAACAGTCAATGTGGCACGTCAAACACATCACCATCTCGACACTCTACTATGGTGAAATAACTGCCCACATGGATGGTAGGAATGCCATGAGTAATATGCTTGGACTTCAGTAAAACTCTGATCCTGTGGCAACAACATTCTCATTTGGTAGGTGAGGAAAATGGGAATGCAGGAAGGGACAGTTAGATACATTGAAATATGGTGGGACTGCTATGGTTTGCATTAGGTCAGAAGTGATCAGAAGGTATGGCATCCCAGCAGCTGATCCTGGGCATTATTTTCCAGGATCCTTATAACTGACCTGAATGATAAATAGAAATGCACCTTGAACAAATTTCCAAACTGTGCCAAATTCGGGAAAGTGCTTGACATCTAGAAGAAAACTTTAAATCCT
This sequence comes from Heliangelus exortis, assembly GCF_036169615.1. Lineage (NCBI taxonomy): Eukaryota > Metazoa > Chordata > Aves > Apodiformes > Trochilidae > Heliangelus > Heliangelus exortis. The sequence continues at coordinate 20,137,201 of NC_092425.1, read as the reverse complement.
CAGGAGTTCATAGGAACAGAGCTAAAAGAAACCTTACAAAATTCTGTAAGAAGTGAAAATTTCTGCTCTTGTGAAGAAATACACAGCCTCATGTTATCAGCACAGGCTGTGAAGAAAGAGATCGAGTAGCATTCCTGGAGCTCAAAAGGCATCAAACTGGGAGCTACAGAGAATAATATCCTGTTTATTGTCCAAATAGGAGTAGCACAGACAATGATAACATTCAATTACTATGCTGATGAGAGGCAAAACAGCTACTTGCAAGAAAAGAAAATTCATTGCAGTGCCATGCTGGTATAGTTGAAGATATTGGTATATTTTAGACAAATTTTGAAGGCTGAACTTTTAGAAGCAGCATGACTGGCTCTGCCACTTTTGTTTTTAGATAATTTGGTTTAAGAATGCTAGATTTCACAAAGGGCTTACTTAAAATCACTTTTAAATTTAAATAATTTTTCGTTCCTAATCTCTCTGAAGACATTACCTGAAACTCCCCAGAAAACATTGTTTTCTTTAAAGCAAAGAATGACAGCTTTGGGAAGATGTACCAAGTCTGGAAAATAAAGACTGTAGCACAACCAGAAAGGCTTTGCAACTCAGTTGCTGAGGTAAAAGGTCCTTGCATTAACTGCACATACATATAGCCCGCATTACTTTAATTTTTTTTTTTCTTTAAAACACATTACACACAAAAGAGGTTTGGTTTTAGACACCTGATTCCAGAGCGGTTGACCACAGAGCTTCAGAAATAGGTACACCCACTTCAAAGTCTTTGAAATGTCATCTCATTTTTATATTGATATATACAGAGAAATATTTTCAGCTCCACTTTCCAAGTTATATATGATTTTATACAGTAAGTCAATTCTGAAAGCTTGTTGTCTTATTTGTAACAATTACTCCTTGAGAAGATTTATATTGGTACGTGTCTAAAAGCTGTATTTTATGTTTGTAAGAGACAAAAGATACACAGGGGCACAACATAGTCACCATGACATAGTCATTTTTCATAGCCCATATGCTGCAAAGGTAGAATCATAGCTAGCAAGCCTCTGCACCTAAACACTAAGGTCTTGTGTTCCATACTACTAAAAAACCTAATTTCACCCAAAACCAGAGATTCTCACATTGTTCTCAATGTGAAGCAAACTTGATGGAAACGTTTCAACCATGTGGAATCTATGATATGGATAAAAGTAATCTAATTAAATATGTTTTTTGTTTGTTTGCACGTTTTTTGGCAAAGATAAACAACAAAATGAAGCCTATGCTCTTCTCAGTATCAGTCCAGCAACATAAATTTGGTAATTTTCTTAGTTTTCACTTTAGAAAAAAAATCTATTTATAACTTTTTAATGACAAATCAGTAGCATTAGGAAGAATAATGTGTAATCAGGTCATAATTAGATTTTCTTTCCATACCTAAAAAGTTTAATTCACAGGCAGAATTACAGTGCTAGCACTCTGCATGACCCTTTTCTATCTTAGCAATACTGTTACATTATGTTGATACCTCAATGTTCTGCATTCACAGTTTGGCTTTTCCTTATCTTTAATTCCAACTGTAGGAACTTAACCATTCCAGAAACACACACTCTTTTGCCAGAGAGCAAATGAATAAAAAACTTTCAATCTATCAGCGGACTGTATAATTACATCCTTTAAGTGAAAATCATTAACGAAAAATATGTTTTTGTATAATCATCCTGACTCTTCCCTTGTATTTGACAACTGAACATGCTTCATTTACTCCCCTCTGAACTGTAAGCCCTGCACATTTTAAACACTAGAGAAGTAGTATGTAAAAATCTTAACCACTGTGACTCATAACATGAGCTGCAACATGCTCTTTCATAGTCACATAGCATACTCTTAAGGTCAAAAAAATTATAAACTTCACTTTAAACTGTTAAACATATTCAACACAGCAAAATTCTTTTTAAAATAGAGCTCCATGGAGGACTGTAGTTTGTCAGAAACTAAAATGTTCTGAGTTCTTAAATATCTACTAGCTTTCTAATGAGCTCAAGTAAGAGCCTAGATTCAGGCACTACACTTCACAAACATTCATTTACTTCAGCTACTTCCCACTAATAACTAAGCTGGAAAATGAGTCAAACAGAAATGGAAAGCTGAACAATTAAGATTCTCCCCATAAGCCCATCTCTATCATTTTATTAAAGGCATCTGGGAAAACCCTACTGAATAACTAATTCAAAATTATATTTGTAGAAAACAAATTAATGTAATAATTTTCTTTCTGAAATTAATTTAAATCTCTGTGGATGCTCCAGCAAATTTACTCTTTACTATGCATACAGAAAGTTATGAAAAGCCTTACTACACTGCTTTAGGCAGATTCATTACCTCATTGTTGACTGTAATGGCTATTCCCATCCAGCAGACTTGCTTTAAAGAAAATGCATTTATATCAGAAATTCTGAATATTGCTCTGCTGTCTTGCTAGACTATAAAATGAGATAATTTCTAAGCGTAATTAACAAGCATGAGTAAATAATTTATGAAGTTCTGTTTTTTGTATCTTTTACAATCTGTTTCCAGCTTTCTCCAATCAAATGGCTAGCTCCTTACATTTTCTACTTTCTCCTGTGTTAATGAGGACTAAATTTTTCCAACCACTTCTAAGATACAAAAGAAGATATGTTGGTTTCAGCAACAGATAAAACAAAATGAAAAGGTATTTTGCAATGCAGAATCTCTATATGGAATATATTATATAGAATAAGTACTTAATCACAAAGTTTTCAGCTTGGTTCGTTATCTACTTCAGCCTTACTTGAAGTCATGATGCTGTTTTCTGCACGTGAGCATTTCTAAACTACCAAAAGGTTTTAGACTTGGTTTTGGCTGTTTGGGGATTTTTGTTTTGTTGGGGGTTTTTTTGCTGTTGTTTTTTGTTTGTTGGCTTGTTTTTTTAACAATGTTGTGATTTAACATTTGTTGGCAAAGAATAAATGTTCTACATACTTTCAGATATGCAGTTATTCATTGTTTCTAATTCTTTTTTTTCTTTGAATTGCTATATAAATTTCATTGAAAAATCTTAAATCCTCCTCTAACAGTGCAAAGTTAAGATGTCTGTAGAGAACGGAATTCACTTTCTTTATGCAAGCCTACCTCTGGACCAAAATATAGAACTTTAAAAAGTATTTTCTTACCTTGCTTAAAGCAAGTTCTGAGTTCTGCATGGCTGATTGATATTGGAACTTAAGAGTACTCAGTGCTTTACAAGAACAATGCTTATTCTATAGACATTAGTCTATATGTAGCCATATATCGCTAATATTCAAATTATTTAATCAAGGAAGCACTGACTAGAGTTGAACTTCTAAACTGATGCTCAATTTAAATGTTTGTAACCTAATGGGTCTTGAAACTGAATCTCTAGATCCTTCCAAAAAAACTCTAAGCAACAATTTGAAAAACTCATTCTTCTAAATAACCTACTGGGTGTTGTACCATGTGTTTCAGGCTATCATCTATGCGTGAAAGGGAATGAGCTACTAGAACCAGCTCTTCTATGGGTATACAAAAAGATACAGACGGATGTACAGAAAAAGATACAGATGATGCAAAAGCAAGAATCATCCAGTGTTACACATGATGCCAAAGTATATACTTTATGAGAACAAAGTTATGAAAAAAAAATAGATTTTTATCTGCCCACATTTGAATTTGCATTAATAAGTACCATTTATTAGTGCAAACGTAATTCATCAATTCCTCTTGAATTATGAGGCAAGGTATTATAAAAATCGGAAAATAAACTTGTCTTCAGTACTTGTCTTGATCAGTGGAAAAGAAATTTCTAATTCATTAATATATAAAATTGCCATAATGTACAGCTAGTGTGGATGACAGGTGCTGATTATCTGTCCTTAAACTGAATCTTCTAAATGTACCAGACTTTTTAATGGATCTAAATCTAAAATATTGTCTCAAATTACAAGCTCAATATAAATAGCCAAATGCAGCATGGAAAGGAATGAGCTGTTATATGATTACTCTGAACACTAACAATTGTGTTAATATGTAAGTTTATATATAAAGGTTGCTTCAAGTTAGTTTCAAAATGACAAAGTCAGATTCTTTTGTTAATAATAGTACCTGTTTATTAAATTATGCAAACCAAGGCTACATGCTGATCTTCATTCAGATAGAATGACTAATAACATAAAAATAGAAGGCTCAAATAAGAATCATCCTTTGAAGGTGGAGAGCTGCCTCTGAGGTGTGCAAAACTTACTTCAGCTTGTAAGCATTAGGATGTTGATAAAGGTGAAAAACAACCATGAGACCCAAACTGTCCCCTCTGAGATACTTCTAGTCATTGGACTCCTGTATATATTTAAGAAGAAATAATATTTTTGATAGTAATAACTTTAAGTTATTAAATATTAAATACATCCATTTCCAATTCTGCTTTTACCTATTAGCATCAGATAGAAAGTGTATGAAGAAAAAGGTAGAAGAGAGTTAAACTTCACAAACTTGCAGATGAATCCAAACTACAAATTTTTATTGAGGTCAATATCCATTTGTCTACAAGCTTGCTTGTTTGTGGGCTTTTTGATCCTTTCCCAGGGGAAAATACTGCACTTACTTCATGGAGCAGGATGAACCATATTAACTTCTACTGCCATTGAACTCATTACCTTGTGCCACTTTATTAGGCAATCATTCAGAAAACCATTCTTAGGCTTCAATAAACGGAATAATTTTGAGTTAAATATCTTGAGTGCTTTTGAATAGGTACCTGTTAGTACGATTGAGTGGATTAATCTATACAGAGCTAAAAAAGTGAAAGACAAAACGGTGAAAATATGAAAAATATTTTAAAACTCCACCATTTCATAGGATTTTCACACCAGATTGATTTTGACTTGGGAAGAATCAGTAGTGTATGTTCACCTTATTCTTGCTGACTCATGATTTGTAGAAACTTTGCATTTCATAAAAGTCGTGGATTATTTGGGTTCAAAACTGTTAAGTAACAGCAGAACCAATAACCACAAATCATCTTCATCTGCCTAGAAAGGCAGCTACTACCGTGTGTGCTCTCCCTGCTGGACTGCACTGTGTGTTCCTCCCCTTGTCTGTGTGTGTCTCAGAGACACTGCAACTAGTGGGGCCAACAATGAGAAGATCCTTTTAACCACAGGTAAGGCAAGCATAACATACTTTGCCCAGCTTTAGAATGAACTTTAT